>NW_018164534.1:14949-56973 GCF_001263595.1 Phalaenopsis equestris
GGTTCTCCAAGAGGTGCCTCCAAAAACTCTTCAAAAATCATCCAAATACATCAAACCTTTTAGAAAGGGGGTCTAAGCCGCCTATGGCGCTGTCGGCGCTAGTCTGGCGTCGTCGACGCTGAGTAAAAATTTCAGTTGTTCTGCTGTTCTGCGCCGTCGGCGCTGCCCTTGGCGCAGTCGATGTTGAGTACTTCTTCAAAAACGTCATTTTGACTCCAAATTCTATCTTTTTTGCTATAAGTCCTAAAAATCAACAACCTGCAAGAAAACATCAAAATACCTTCCATTAAGGTGCAATATCACCAAAAATAAGTATAAAATATGGGTCTAAAAATGCATATATTTTTGGTGTATCATGAAGTTTTTTAATATGAAAAACCATCTTTCCCACTACAATGAGTTTTTGGTGAAATTAGATGAAATAATTGGTTTAAATTTGTATTTTGCCAAATAGGAGAAATTTTAATTCTCTACCCTGATTCAATGTTATATAAAATTATTGGCTAATCTTAAGTTTAGTCCCTAAATCCGTGGCCAGCTAGGAGGATACTGGCTCCCCCTCCCGAGCTCCCCTTTTAAAGGCTAACTCTAGCTTTAGTTCTTAAACATCTAAGATCAAATTATGAATTTTAGTCTCACCCTAAAAATCTCCAATTTTACACCCAACAATATATATTTTCCTATTTATTTGCACTTAATTCCATGAATGAAATACTCCATTGACTTAAATGTGATTTTTCACTCTGTTGTAGAACTCATACCCCATTTCTCGGATCATATGTTTCACAACATATTTTACAATTCAATTGGCCAGATTGAAAAGTAAATTATGAGCAGAGTTGAAAAATCATCACAATTTATTTTATATTTTAACATTTGCACATCCAAATTATCTCTTCATTTCATCATATCTCAGAGTAAGGAGAAAGATAAAGGAAACTACTCAGACTACATGAGAAAGATACAACAAAATAGAAATTTCATATAAAAAAGAAAGTTCATACAATACTATTAAACAAACAACACTTATCTGAAAGTCTTTCTCAATTCTCAAAACAAATCTCTTATAGCCTCTCTTAGAAAATGTAGGAAGAATAAATCTCTCACTTCTCTCCCTCTCCAACACTCTTAGAGAATAATTCACACTTAAACTCACCACATAAACTCAAAACTATAAAGAAATTAAATGACTAAGGGTGTGGAATGACGTGGAAGGATGCAAAGTGGCACGAAGGGGGGCGAAGAGATGCAAAGAAAGACCAAGAGCAAGCTGAGGAGTACGAAGAGAGTCTTTTCTGATCAATTTCGACTCTAAATAGAGCCTAAGGTCGGTTTTCCACTAGGTGCATCCAAAAACTCTTCAAAAAGCATCCAAATTTGTCGAATCTTCTGGAAACAAGGTCTGAACCGACACTAGCGCTGTTGGTGCCAGTAGCCATTTAATTAAATCCATGTTCTCTGTCAAACGACACCATCGACGCTGAACAATTTTTCAAAAACTCCATTTTGACTCCAAATTTCATCCTTTTTGCTTTCTTTTTGCTCCAAGTCCTAAAATTCAACAACCTGCAATAAAACATGAAAAATACCTTCCTTTAAAGTGCAATTTCTTTTCTCCTTTTTTTTATGTGAGGATTACTATATCTGGATAGCCTTTAATGATGAACTTCACTATCCTCTTCTTAAAGTTAAAAACTTTTCACATTTTTTCACTATATAAATTGATATTAGCTTTAAAGGTTTTTCATAAAGTTTTATTCTTTTCTTTTTATATGAATTTCTAAGATTTTTAATATTTCAAATATACAAATTCCTTTACTTAAAATAGAAAAAAATAATCTTATTTTATATACCAAATATCTTAATCTTTAAAATTAACCTTTATTATTTAAAAAATTTTTATTTAAGTTTACTATATATTTAGAACATAAATATATTAATCTAAAGTTATCCTCTAATACCAAAAGTCAAGTTAAATTTTAAAATATTTTGAAAATATAACTAATTGAGCACAAATAAAATTAAGTCTCTTTTCTTTAAAAAGGAATTTTTTCATAAAAAACTAAAAAAATAAAGAATGAAAGAAAACATTTAATGCATAAAGAAAAGATTTACCTGTTGAATGTTCTGATATTGAAATTTAACTCTGAAATATTGCAGGTGCTAATATGAAAAACTACAATACTTAAAATATTAAATAACACATAATACATGTAAAAATTTGCTGAGAAAGAGTTAACTACAAATACATCCGACAAAGTACTAAAAACTAACAGTACTAAAATGGTTTCCCATGTAAAACCAGTTTCACAAATCTACAATTCACAACACAACATACAATTTAAATAAAGTATCACAGTCTACAAACAAACTGTCTCATCAATAAAGTACAACTAAACATAAACTAAACAAAAATCTAACTATCACCAATCATCCTCTTCTTCTTCTTATAAGCAAAAATCTAACTAAAACATCACCAATCATCGTCTTCTTCTTCTTCTTCTTCCACATCCAAATTTTGCTGCTGATATAGGGTACAGGGTGAGTAAGAAACTGAACTGAGTGATCACCCCTTATGTATCTGCCCATCGCATCATCATAAGCAACATCATATTCAAAATTTTATCTTGTCAAATCATCATTGTGTGCATTTCTGGCCTCCATATTTTCCATTATACTTTCCATTCTCAAGATATCTTTCTGTTGGATCATTATCTACTCCATAAGTTCCTGGATAGTAGGGGTACTAGAAGTAGTACTTGAAGTAGAAGGAATATCCCTGTTCATAGGTTTTAGAGGTTCAATCCTCTCCTCCTCTAGTCTATAATCAATTCCTGCCTGTTCACATAGTGTGAAGATCAGAGCAAGGTGTGCTAAACCTCCAGTAGTCTCTCCAAAAGCAATAGATCGATTGTTCCTATAAATAATAGTACATCTATTCTTTTCATCTGCTAGATACAGAATTTCAAGATGGCTCTATCCCTTGTAAACTCACTATGATGATTCATTGGTATCATTTTTCTAGAAATAAAATAATGTCAGGCCGTAGATACTACATTTAACATAGAAAAAGGAAAGTTTACCTTAACACCATTCTTCACCTTCCAGGATCCTCTCTTCTCTTCCATCAATAAGAAAAGAAATAACTTCATCTAAGGCCCCATTTGTAGTAGAAAAATATTTATACTGGCAACTAAGATTTGTACTCGCAGCTATACACATCTTCTAACTGAGAAAATTCATTAATTTTCCTTGGAGTAAACTCCACCATTTTCCCACGAACAAACACATAGTCTTCAGAAGTCTCCATAAAATTGGTGTAGAACTCTATCACTACACCAATAATAGCCTCGGTAGTAAAGTAACAAAAGTTCTCCCATTGCCGAGCAATGACTCTTCTTTCAACTTCTCCATCCGGATTTTTAAATCCTCGATCCAGAATTACTTTTTTAGTTGTAAGTAGACAATTGAAGAAAATTTTGGCCTTGTAATTGACAAACTTTTAATCATAAAAATCCACCTTTCTCTTTGCTTTGCTTGTTCTTGATGTCATCGTAATCTACGAAAATCTGATAAAATTCAAATAAATTCCCAAAAATTTTAGAAATCACATTGTGGAACGGTTTAAACTTAAATCTGCTAAGTAAGAGTTCTTCACCAAAGGATTTTCTAAAAATCTTCCAAAAAAATTTCAAAATTTCGAATCTCAGCAATGTAAGGTAAATCCTTGGTGAAAATAAAAAATTTTGAGTTCAAAGTGTAGCTTTTACCTATAGAAGATGAAATCCAAACTTTGTTTGCCTTAAAATCGCCTCTAATCCAAGCAATAACAAGCCCTAGGTACAAAAACAGAGGTTAAAGGTGACTCAAAGGTTAAAAATAAAAGGTAAAAATGACTTTTTACTGTGCAAATCATGAATTTTTAAGGTGTTTGGGCGGTTTTCGGATCGAGGGCGCTGTCGGCGCCAGTGGCCAAAAAATTCATTTTTCTATTTTCGCAACTTTCAATTTTTTTTCAATTTACTCCAAAGTCTATTTAGTCTTTTTGAACACTAATTTTTATCTTAAAATAATTCACAAAAAAGCATTTTCACAAACAACACCAAATTAACTTTTATATTTGAAAATACACTTTTTACAAATACATTTTTTTAATCACACTTCCACATACATAAAACAAACTCAATTATAATTCAGTGATGAAATCAAGCCACAACACTAGAATGCTGACACAAAACTATACACACAATCAAAGTCAATAGAGATCTAAAGCAAGTTAAAGTAAAGTAAATCAAATCCACACAATCACATTAAATACATAATTACTTTAAAGTATTAGAGAGTCCAACTTCTTCAATTATTCTAATTTATCTTCAATACTTTCTCCTCCTCTAATATCTCCCATAGACTAGTAATTGACGTACAAATTGTAGAAGGGTCTGTACGAGAATTGATCAGTTAAATTTTCATTGATCCATCCATTTTTCTTGAACATCTGCACTAATCCTGCTTCAATTTTTCCAGTATGATCAAAGTTTTCCTTCATCCTCCAATCTAGGTAATCAAAAAGATAGTTGAGATTTCCTATTGCATTCGTAATACTCTAAAGTTCTCTTTCTATTTTTTTCATTTTCTTATCCAAAGCTATTGAACTTCCAACTGTTTATGGCATTAATGGTGTTGAAACATGTGATGAATGATAAAAAATAATATCTAATGCTTCATTTCCATTCCTAATATATTTATCATCAATAGGAATCATGGGCTCCCAATGTAATAAAACTTTCTCCCAACTTTCATATGGAACTTGAGATTGACTGCAAAGTAAGAAATTTGTAGAAGGATGCCCCAGTCCATATATTGGCCCATTCATAATAATAGCTATAACAGATTTAAAAATAATCGGTCCCACATCAACTCGGAGAAACTAATGTATCCCTCATCTCTAATTTCCCAATTATCATTTCCATCCATCAGCCATCCATCAGAAAATTATATACATCTTGCATCATGTCTCTCATTGGGATAAAATTTGTATAATGATAGATTGGAACATTTTCTATCATATACAAATCAATACAAATCATTAATTCAAGATGGAGTAAATGGTACAACCTTACCTCAAACGAAGATGACACCTTGGGTAATTCTATGTAAGTTAGCATAGAATTCCTTTACCACCGGTATAACAACTACAACAGTAGTGTAGCACAAAACTTCCCAACACCTCAGTACAATGATTTTCTCATTCTATGAACTTGGATTACTCAATCCATGATTGACAAAGCCTCTCCCCTTGGTAAGTCTCTTTTCGTGATGACTTTGTCGTATAATCTCTATGCATCAAAACTGATAAACTTTCTTATATTGAAAACTCCACACCTTGAAGTATTACTGGAATTTGAAGCCATGAAATTCAAAATTTGGAAGTTTCTGGTTGCCTAAGGCAATTTTTAGACCTTTAAAAACACCTCTCGGTGGTTATTTAGGAGCGCAATCCCGCCAAAGTCTGCTCAATTTGCAATGAACGCACGAAACTACTCGGAATGCCATCGGCGCTTACGATGGCACTGTCAGCATCATGGTCTATATATGTGGGCGTCGTCGACGCCCATTCTGGCTCCGTCGGCGCTAGTGGCCAAAATCACGTCTTTTATTTTTTTGTTCAATTTGATTCCAAATTTTCATCCAATATAAATATTTGGCTTAATTTATGATATAGAAAATTGTGTAGTACTCAAAAATAATATTATCTCTTAATATATAAATACAATTATTAAACAAAATAGTAATATATAGATATATAGAGTTATATATGGGTTGTCTCCCACAAATCATTTGGTTTAACGTCGTCAGCCCGACGTATCATTGTTTAATTAGGATGATTTACCATCAAAACTTCTTTAAATTGTGGTATGTGTCTTTCATAATACTGTTTCAATCGAAGCCCATTAACTTTAAATATATTTTCAATTTTAGGATCTTTAATAACAACAGTTTCATAATGATAGACTTTAATCACCTTAAATGGTCCTAACCATCTGGATTTCAATTTTCCTGGAAATAATCTCAATCTGGTATTATATAATAAAACTTCTTATCCATGTTTGAACTTCTTTTTAATAATCTTTCGATCATGCCATATTTTCATTTTCTCTTTATAGATTTTTACATTATCATATGCTTCATTTATAATCTCCTCGAGTTCATTGAGTTACCATAATTTTTTCTCACCAGCATCTTTTAAATTAAAATTAAATTCCTTAATAGCCCAAAACACTTTATGCTCCAATTCTTCTAGAAAGTGGCATGTTTTTCCAAAAATAAGTCTATATGGGGACATTTGAATAGGAGCCTTATAAGCAGTTCTGTATGCCCATAATGAAGTATCTAATCTAGTAGACCAATCCAATTTATAAGGATTTATAGCTTTTTCTACAATTCATTTTATTTCACAATTTGATATCTCTGTTAGACCGCTAGTCTGAGGATGATAAACAGTAGAGAATCTATGTATAATATCATATATTTTAATCAATTTCTCGATTCTCTTATTCCTAAAATGAGATCCTCCATCAGTAATAATTACTCTTGGCATTCCATATCTTGTAAAAATATTTTTATTAAAAAATTTAGAAAAACTCCGAGCATCACATTTAGGTATAGCAACAGCTTCAATCCATTTGGACATGTAATCAACAGCAAGTAATATATATAAGTTTCCAAATGAAGGCATAAATGGTCCTATAAAATCTAATCCCCACACATCAAAAATTTCTACTTCCAATGTGTAATTTAGAAGCATTTCATTTCTTCTAGAAATATTTCCTACTTACTGGCATCGATAACATGTTTTAATATATTCATTAACATCTCTAAAAAGAGTAGGCCAATAAAATCTAGCTTGTAAAATTTGATATGCAGATCTATTTGTTCCAAAATATCCTTTAAATTCATAATCATGACATCATTCAATTATTTGTTGAGTTCTTCATAAGACACACACCTTCTAATAATTAGATCTTTACATTGTTTATATAAATATGAGTCATCCCAAATATAGAATTTTGAATCATTTATAAATTTATTTAATTGTTTATTCTTAATATCTGGTGGTAGAATATAACTTACAATATAATTTACTATATTGGCATGCCACAGTATATTTATTTCATCAATATTATATAATTGTTCATCCGGGAAATTTTCTAAAATTTCATTTGCAAAATTAGTTAAGACAAATGATCAACTATTTGATTATCATTTCCTTTTCTATCAACTACAATAAAATCAAACTCTGGTAATAAAAGCATCCATCTAATTAATCTTGGTTTAGCATCCTTCTTTTGCATCAAGTATTTGATAGCAGAATGATCTATATGCACTATACATTTGGTTCCAATCAAGTAAGGTCTAAATTTATCAAAGGCATAGAAAATAGCTAATAACTCTCTTTCAGTAGTACTTTTACTAGCATAATATATTATTTTAAAAACTTTGTTATACATTTGTCCTAAAACAACTCCAATAACATAATCACTATCATCACACATTACTTCAAATGACTTCTCCCAATCATGTGGAACTATTATAGACGCAATGATTAATTTTTCTTTCAACTGTTCAAATGCTTTTATGCATTCCTCATTAAAATCAAATTTTGTATCTTTTTCTAAAAGTTGGCATAATGGCTTAGTTATTTTTGAAAAGTTTTTTGTAACGTCTGTAGAAACCAACATGTCCCAGAAAACTTCTTACCCCTCTAACCATAGTAGGAGGTGATAATTTTTCAATAACTTGAATTTTTGCAGAATCTACTCTCATGCCATTTTCAAAATTTTTATGTCCAAATACAATTTCTCCTACAACCATAAATTGACAGTTTTCCCAATTTAGTACTAGATTGATTTTTTCACATGATTCCAAAACTTTTTATAAATTATTTAAACATTATTCAAATAAAGTCCCTAATACAAAGAAATCATCTATAAATACTTTCATTCATGTTTAATCAAATTGTTAAATATTGACATCATACATCTTTGAAATGTTGCAGGTGCATTACATAGTCCAAAAAGCATTCTACGAAAAGCAAATGTTCCATAAGGGCTTGTAAATGTTGTTTTCTCTTGATCATCAGAAGAAATTGGAATTTGATGATACCTGGTATTTCCATCTAAAAAGCAATAATATTTATTTTCAACCAATCTATCCAACATTTGGTTTAGAAAGGATAAAGGAAAGTGATCTTTTCTGGTGGTCATATTTAATTTTTTTATAGTCAAATAGTCTATACAAATTCACCAACCAGTAACTTGTCTTATTGGAATTAATTCATTTTTCTCATTTACTTCAACGGTCACTCCTCCTTTCTTTGGAACATAGTGAATTGAACTCACCCAAGCACTATCTGAAATAGGATACATAATTCCAGTATCTAACAACTTTATGATTTCTTTTTTAACAACTTCTTTTGTTATTGAGTTTAATCTCCTTTGAGGATCAGCTTTAGGTTCGTATTGATCATCTAATAGAATTTTATGCATACAAATTGAAGGACTGATTCCTTTAATATTTGTTAAAGTCCATCCAAAAGCCTTGTTATATCTTTTCAACATTTCTATTAATTTTTTTTTTCAATTTCAGTTAACTCAAAGGATACAATAACAAACAATGTAGATGAATCTCCTAAAAACATTTTAAATGAGCAGGTAATACTTTCAGTTCAAGTTCAGGCGGTTCAATACTCGAAGGAATAAGATTTTTATTATCATTTTCCAACAAATCTAAAGTTTCAAATTTGTCATGAATATAATCTAAATTTTCTTCTTTTATTCCATTCTTATTCTCACTAAATTCTTCTTGCCTTAATTTTTCTTCTAACACTTACTTAATTTGCTCATTGCTTAGATAATCAGTAACTTCCATCCTAAAACATTCATTATCTTTTTCTATTGCAGGATATTTCATAGCTTTGGTAATATTAAATGTTACTTATTGATCATTCACCTCATTATTAATTCTTCCTTTCTAAACATCTATCGTTTCTCTTCAAGTAGCAAGGAATGGTCTTTCCAAAATAATAGGGATTTATTTATCTTCCTTCATATCTAACACAACAAAGTCCATAGGAAAAATAAATTTATCAACATTTACTAAAACATCTTCTACAACTCCTTTAGGATAAGTAATCAAACGGTCATTTAATTTAAGAGTTACAAAAGTTGGTGAAATTTCTCCTATTCTTAATATTTTAAAAGTTGATAAAGGCATGAGGTTGCTCCTAAATCCCTAAATCACATAAGGCTTTTCCAAAAAACTTTTCACCAATTGCGTAAGGTATAGTAAAACTACCAGGATCTTTTAACTTTTTAAGAAATATTTTCTAAATAATAGTGCTACACTCTTCATTGAGTGCAACTGTCTCATGATCTGCAAACTTCCTTTTCTTATTTAGTATATCTTTCATAAATTTCATGTAACTTGACATTTGTTCCAAAGCCTCAATGAAAACAATATTTATCATTAACTTTTTAATAATTTCTAAAAAATTTATAAATTGTTTGTCTTTATTCTTCTATTTTAGTCGTTGAGGAAACAGAGGTGATGGTTTTTCTAAAGGAAATTACGTTTGTTCATTTTTCATTGTAGTCACTTTCAATATCTTCCTTCTCCTCATCAACTTCAGTTTCTCTTTGGATTCTTGTTTCAAATTCTTTTACACTTCGTAATTGAATAACTTTAATTTTCTCCTTATTTTGATCTTTTGTGTTAATTCCACAGTACTCGGAAGATTTTCTGAAGGTCTGTTACTAAGTGCAGTAGCAATATGTCCTAATTGATTTTAAATATTTATAATAGCAGCCCCTTGATTTTGTATTTGATTTCCCATATTCAACATTACTTCTTCCATCGTCAACTTCTTTTCCTTAACTTGTGAGTTAGGGTTAGAGTTAAATCCAGAAGGATAATAAGGTCGATAATTAGGATTTCCTTGATTGTTTAAATTTACTGAGGGGTTCATTGAATTGTTATAGTTATTCCAACTAAATTAGAATGATTTTCCATCTAGGGTTGTAATAGTTAGAATAGGGATTGTTATTTCGATTATTTATAACATTTAAAGTTTCATAAGATGATTAAGTATCAATTATCTGCCCTGGTGAATTTTTCTCTAATACTCGTGGTATTTGAGAATTGTTCACTCACAACAATTTGAGATGCTAAAAGACATTGTATTAGAGTCATGAATACTAGCTACTCTCTTAGGATTTACCCGTTTAGAGGGCCACTGAAAAATGTTAGTAGTCATTTCCTATTAAAGAGTATGCTTCATCAAAAGGTTTTGACTTTAGCGATCCTCTTGCAGCAACATCTATAATAGATCTAAGTGATTTTACTAATCTATTGTAAAAAGTTTGAATTATTAACCAATCTGGTAAAGCATGGTGTTGACATTTTCTAAGGAGATCCTTAAATCTTTCCAAGGCTTCATATATCGATTCCCCCTTCAAAATGACAAAAAGATGTAATATTGTTTCTAAGCTTAACGATTTTTTAAAAGTGGTAAATATTTTGATAATTTTTTTTTTGTGATAAGTCTCCCCAAGTTCTTTCTCGCCAAGTTCTGATAGATCTAGATGCTAATGAATTTAACCAAGCTTTAGCTTTATCCCTTAATAAAAAAGGAAAAAGTCTAAGCCTAACAACATAATTAGACACTCCATCATATTTAAAAGTAGCACAAATTTCAAGAAAACTAGCAAGATGTAAGTTAGGATCTTCAGTAT
The DNA here is from genome assembly GCF_001263595.1 of Phalaenopsis equestris. Lineage (NCBI taxonomy): Eukaryota > Viridiplantae > Streptophyta > Magnoliopsida > Asparagales > Orchidaceae > Phalaenopsis > Phalaenopsis equestris. The sequence goes on from NW_018164534.1 coordinate 25,740, forward strand.
GTGTTCCTCCAAACTGATTATTTTGTTTCATCTGGATTATAGCAGGTTTAAGCTTAAATGAAATAGCAGCAAGATCAGGAGTTTGAATATTTAAGTGAAGTTCATCTGCTGTCAGATTAACATAATCTTTTAAAGGTTTTTGTCGATTTTCATTTATTTGATTATCTAAGTTATTCGCCATTTCGAATTTCTTAAAAATACTCTTAAATATATATAGTTATATTTTTTTTATATTTTTGATTATATATATATATATATATATATATATATATTGATTTTTTTTAAAAATTTCATAATTTACCAAAACTATTTAATTTACCGTTACCTTCCCCGACAACGAAGTCAAAAACTTGATCCCTAGAAAATACAGTTGTGTAAAATTTATAAAGCTGACTCCACTTTACAACGGTGCCAAAAACTTGATATAGTATTTTATGAATAATAACGTTGAGACTTAATGTTGGGATTCTACGTAAGTGTATGTATTATTATTAAGTAATATAAAACTTTTTATTTAAGTCCCAAATATCGATCCCACGATGAAAGTTTAAATTTGAAATAATAAATTAACTAAGAAATTCACAGAAATACAATGAAATTACGGTCACTAATTTTGAATATTTTAAATAATATCAAAATTAAATTATTAACTACTAGCAAGATTTAAATGCAAAGTTTAAAAAAGTAACTACTAACTATGTTTATGTGATGCTATGTTTATGTGATTGCATATATTTTTGGTGTATCATGAAGTTTTTTAATATGAAAAACCATCTTTCCCACCATAATGAGTTTTTGGTGAAATTAGATGAAATAATTGGTTTAAATAAGTATTGTGCTAAGATTTGTATTTTGCCAAATAGGAGCAATTTTAATTCTCTACCCTGATTCAATGTTATAGAAAATTCTTAGCTAATCTTAGGTTCAGTGTCTAAATCCGTGGCTAGGCTAGGAGGATACTGATTCTCACTCCAGAGCTCCCACTTCCCTTCCTCTGAAGGCTAACTCTCGCTTTAGTTCTTAAACTCTAAGATTGAATTGGGGAATTTAATCTGTCACTCTAAAAATCTCCAATTCTACACCCAAAAATGTATGTTTCCCTATTTATTTGCGCTTAATTCTATGAATGAAATTCTTCTTCATGGACGTAAATATGATTCTCACTCTGTTGTAGAACTCATACTCCATTTCCCGGATCATATGATTCTCACTCTTTTACAAAAATCATCACAATTTATTTTATATTTTAACATTGTCACATCCAAATTATCTCTTCATTTCACCATATCTCAGAGTAGGGAGAAAGATAAAGAAAACTACTCAGACTTCATGAGAAAGATACAACAAAACACAAATTTTATATATAAAAGAAAGTTCATACAACAATAATAAATAAACAACACTTATCTGAAACTCTTTCACAAAATAAATCCCTTATAGCCTCTCTTAGAAAATGTAGGAAGAAGAAATCTCTCACTTCTCTTCCTATCAAACACTCTTAGAGAATAATTCACACTTAAACTCACCACACAAACTTAAAACTATAAATGAATTAAATGACTATGGGTGTGGAAAGACGCGAAGGATGCAAAGTGGCATGAAGGGGGGCGAAGAGATGCGAAGAAAGACCAAGAGCTAACGGAGGAGTGCGAAAAGAGTCTTTTCTTATCAATTTCGGCTCTAAATAGAGCCTAAGGTTGGTTCTCCAATAGGTGCATCCGAAAACTCTTTAAAAAGCGTCCAAATTTGTCAAATATTCTAAAATCTGGATCTGCACCGACACTGGTGTTGTCGATATCAGTGGTGGGCACCGACGGCGTCAGCGACCATTTAATTAAATTCATGTTCTCTGTTAAACGGCGCCATCAGTGCTGAATAATTTTTCAAAAACTCCATTTTGACTCCAAATTTCATTCTTTTTGCTTCATTTTGCTCCAAGTCCTAAAAATAAACAACCTGCAATAAAACATGAAAAATACTTTCCTTTAAAGTGCAATATCACCAAACATGAGTATAAAATATGAGTCTAAAAATGCATATATTATTGGTGTATCAGCTCTCCACATTTTGTGTTTTCTCTTGTTTGTCGCTTTGTCATATGTTCCTCCTTTCGGTTCCTCCCTTCTTCTTGTCATTCATTTGATTTGAAAAAGAAATTTATTCGAATAAGGGAGGTATATGACGATCGACAAGCTGGTGAGTCCTTTTAAAATAGAAGAGCGAAAAATGAACGAAAACAGTTATATATGAAATGTGAGGTTATGAGCAGGGAGAAACGGTTCATTTGGAGAGAAGGATCATTTGTGAAGCCAAGGAAAGAGTCTAAGTGTGCAGGAAAGTAGATTTTAAAGTAAGGATTTTTATTTTTCAACATTTTCTTGGAGAGAATTGTGAGGATATTGTAAAAGATTGTGGTGAGCAGTGCAACGAACACCTGTTGATCATATGGGGAGTAGTTTTTACTTCTTTTCTCAGGGAGAAATATAAGATTTCATTATGAATTATATAATTTTAGTTGTAAACTCATTGTGTATGAATTTGTTTTATTATAAGATAATGGATTGTTATGTTTTCTTCATTCATTGTGAGTAGATCCTTTTTTACCTTTCTCTTGTGATAAAATAGCAGTATGTGTAGGATATGTGGATACATTTATAACAAGTTTTTATTCATTATTGTGATGGTTTTTAATTCATGCTTCATTTACTTATCATTCTGACCAATTGATATGTTAAAACTTGTTTTGAATCCATAATCATCCAAGAGGGTTATGGCTTTAACAACTAGTAAAAACGACATTGCACTATATCTCATATCTTTCATAGTTCAAATGAAAGAGCTGTATACTTCAAGCTATGTATCTATCCCGAAAGATAAACAAGATAAATAAAAGACTTGAGGGCGAGACTCGATCAAACAAATTAAGAAATATATGACTTCCGTTTGGCCTGCAAAACCATTTTATTATAAGTCGACAAGTTCCCCTATTTAATATGAAAAATAAATAGGGCTTATATTAAGCTGGGTTCTTGAAATTTTCCTATATGGGCAAGCCCCTATAGTTAATTACATTTTAGATAATCGGAATCACCTAAGAAAACTCTCAATAAAAATTAGGGGATATTATCTTCAAAGAGTTCAAAGGAATAGTAATTTTCAACAAGATTGGACAATGAGTAGGGGAATTGCTTAAATTTGGAACATTTTATTTTAGTATCCAAAGGAAGAAGAACTAGAGGATGTCATGAATTCTGAGGAGAACCTCGGTGACTTCCCAAGCTATCCTTCTATTTGGCTTCAATTTAGAGGATAAATATTTAAGTGTTTCAGCCTGCCAATTTTATTAATTAGGGCTTACGTCAGTGTGGAATGATCATCGATCATACAATAACCTAGAAGATGTGAGGATTTAGGTCGCAACGAACGCCAACCTCGGAATCCTAAGACAAGTTAGGGCTTATATTGTATAGCAGAACCATACAAATACCTAAAAATAAGTTGAGGATTTATGTTAAGTTGAGGATTTATGTTGCATATGAGGATTTATGTTGCATAGGCAAACGACCTTGAAGTCTTATGGATTATTGTTTAATTTTAAGGAATGATTTAGCTAGTCAAGACCTGTTTTGTTGTTGAAGATGGTCATGCTTCCTACAATGCTAGCTCCAAGCTCCTCGTCGTAGCAAGTTTAAGTTTACTAATGTGTCAAGTTATAATGTTAAATCAGATATTTCCTATGGTTATGGTTATTTTAAATATTATGAGGGGTATTAAAGTTGATTAGAGCGACACCGGTTAGGATCCTACGGTTCCCTCGTTCCAACACCACTATTTTCTTTCAGATTCACTTAGTCTAAATGAATTTACTAAACTCAACTTAATGAGTTCCATTTAGACCGTGGGAAATCTTTTTAGCAATTGTAGGTTACCTCCTCCGAGGGATTCTCGATGATCCAATAGAGACGTTTTAATTTAGTTGCATTTTTGTATTATTTTGTTTGTGATTAAATTTTGAGTTGTATTATATTTTGACTATCTTTGTGGTTAATTTTATGTTATTTTGATTTCTTAATTTTAGTTTTTAGTTTTGACACGTAGGGTGCATCGTTGTTTAACATGCAAGTTCACGAGCAAGAAAAGCAGAAGGTAAATGCACAGTAAAGAAAGTGCAGGAAACGAAGGTGTTGTGAACTATAAAAGCATACTTGTCGAGTCTTCTAGTTCCTCCACTTGAAAGTTCAGTACTTGCAAGGTATATATATATATATATATATATCAATTGTAGGTTACCTCCTCCGAGGGATTCCCAATTATCCGATAGAGACATTTTAATTTAGTTGCAATTTTTGTTTTGTTTTATTTCTGATTAAATTTTCAATTGTTTTATATTTTTGAATGTTGTGGTGGTCACGCTAGTAGAAAAAACACAGAAAGTACATGTTTGAGGTATGTCTACCAGATCCTATATCATATCTTAGTGGGTCCTATTTATTTGATTGTACAGATGGTTTCTTGAGCAAGGCATAATGAGTTTTAATTGTCCTTCAGGGTATCCAAAAGAGTATGAGAAAGGTTCAGGGACCGGGCTTCGGGCTTCTCACAATCTCTTGAAAAAGTCTCGAGCTCGTTCAAACTCATTAGGTTGCTTAATAACTCATCCTTATCATACCCTTATGCTCAATGAACTGATGTTCAACCCTAAGGATGGGGTAATTATCACTTTATGTTTTATTTATAAATTATATAGATAAAGACCCTTAGGGGCAATTTGGCCTAATTAAGAAACTTAGCACTTTGAATTTAAATATGGGCTTGTAGTGTTTTAAAAGGTTTTAAATTTGTTATAGGTTATTTATAAACCTCATTGGACCAAATTTGATTAGACCTAATTCACTACTAAGCCCTTAAAGCTTAATGGGTAGATTTATAATTTTAAGAAAAAGATTTTTAGATGTTTATGTTCTTGATCATTATCTTGAATCATACGCCATTAATTAGGGTTTTAAATTAGTGAGTTATGATCTTCCAAAGTTAAACCCCCAGCCTCAATATCATCTTATTTAACTACTCTTCTGAATTTTGTCAATTTAAGAAATTACAAATTTATCCTTAATGAGACCAAAGTGAGATTGGTTACTGCAATTTATCCCTTTTATATTTCAATCATCTAGACATATAAATTATGATCATTTATTACCCATTTACCCTTTGGTTACGAGACCCTAAGGAAAGAAATTTAATTAATAAGTAGAAATTTGAACCATTTTGGTTGTTCATTTTACCTCCTATACACATTTTCTCATTTTCTTTTCATCTTGTCCAAGAGACCCTATGGAAAGAAATTTAATTAATAAGTAGAAATTTGTACCATTTTGGTTGTTCATTTTACCTCATATACACATTTTCTCATTTTCTTTTCATCTTGTCCAAAAGCTTATAACAGACGTTGTAAAAACCGCACTGACATTGAACTGATAAAAGGATAGGTTCGAGGTTCAAAGGTTAAATCGTGGTTGAATTGGAGGTTGAACAAGATAACCTAATAAATCATAAATGCATTTAAAATGACGACACATAAGATTTACATCTTACTCAATTCATATGTATTTAAATAACTAATAGCCAAAAATCAATTTTAACATATGTCATTTTATTTATGCCTGAAAACACATATTTCACTTTTAAAAGTTAAAATAGTGATATGTTTATGTGATATGGATAATTTTTGTGGTATAAATGTAAAATAAAAAAAAAGTTTGTTTTTTAGATATGTACATAAATAAAATTGAGTGGTATGTATGTAAATTAACTTTCTTTGTAATAATGATTTTTTTATGTGATACGAGTGATTTGGGTGGTATAATGTAAAAAAGTAGTGTAGGAGCTAGATATGTAAAAAACTTAAAATTGGGATGTATGTATGTAAATGCCAGTGATTCCAACGGTTCCTTAAAACTCGAGTCGGTTCGTCGGTTCAGGGGTTGAACCGCCAGCTCAACCCGGTGCTTAAAGGTTCTAGGCGGGACGGATTTTTTATGCCAATCGAAACCGGACATATGGTTAGGTCACAGTGGAACTAGTCGAACTAACTAGTCCGGTCCAGTTTTCTAAACCATGCTTAAAACCTAAGAAAATATTAAAAAAACATAATGTGCTATTTAAGGATAGTTATTTGACATGTGTGGTAGCATGCAAAAATTTTCTTTATATTTAACTCTTATTTTGATAAAATTGCACTTTAAAGGAAGGTATTTTAATATTTTTGTTGCAGGTATAAAAGGTATGAGATTTGGAGCAAATTGGAGCTGAAATAGGGCGAAAAGGAGACGCATGTAGCAAATAGCAGGTTGGCGCCTAGGTGACAACTTTTGGTGCCTTGGTGCTACTCCATGGCGCCACCGCGCCGCAGATGGGTACCATGGCATCAGATTGTGTCCAGAAACCAGAGAAAGTGGCGCCATGGTGCCACAAACTGGGGCCAGGCTACAGTTATTTTCCAAGCTTACTCGAGAAAGTGGCGCCTAGGTGCCAGAACTGTTATGTGCAGTTTTTGCAGCGGTTATACATGAAATTGGAGGTTATAAGCGGGGAGAAGCTGTTCATTTTGAGAGGAAGATCATTTGTGAAGCCAAGGAAAGAGTCTAAGTGTGCATGAAAGTAGAGTTTAAAGTGAAGATTTTTATTCTTTTGCATTTTCTTGGAGAGAATTGTGAGGATACTGTAAAAGATTGTTGTAAGCAGTGAAAGGAGCACGAGTTGATCATATGAGAGGATTTTTTACTTCTTTTCTCAAGGAGAAAGATAAGATTTCATTTTGAATTGTCTAATTTTAGTTGTAAACTCATTGTGTACGAATTTGCTTTATTATAAATTAATGAATTGTTGTGTTTTCTTCATGTACTGTGAGTATATCATTTGTACATTCCTCTTGTGATGAAATAATAGTATGTGTAGGTATGTGATTACATTTTGAATGAGTTTTTATTTATTACTGTGATGGCTTTTTACTTCTTGCTTCATTTACTTGTCTATATGACCAATTGGTATGTTAAAATCCATTGTGATTCCATAAAGATACAAGAGAGTTGTGGCTTTAACAACTAGTAGAAACTACATTGCACTATTAAGTGAAGTAAAAGTAGTCCTTAGGGTAGTGAAAATAGATAGAGAGATAGGTTTTGATTGTGATAACTAGGAGGTTTCTAGGGGACAGACAGAAACACTTACCTAGTTAAACCAAATTTATTTATGCACTCGAAAGAGGGTAAAGAACATGTATGTTCAACATGTATGTTCATATTTATCACAAATTACAATATATAAATTCTAAGTGTTCCACTCCTACATAAATTACTTCTTTCATTGCATGGGTAGGGTATTTTTCATCACTTGATCTTTCTTAACTTATTTAGCTTTAGTAAAATTAACTTTAGAGTAAATCTATAGATTTAGTGATAATTTGGTAGAAATTTGGTAGAATTTACAAGCACAAATTTACAAGCACAATTTAAATCAACTTTACTTCCAAGCTAAGACTCATTATAGTAGGCTAGTACTTTTCTTAAGGTTTTAAAATAATAGCCTTCCCTGTGGGATCAATACTTCGAACTCAAAAAAATCCAATACTATGTGAACAATACGTACACTTGTGTAAAATACCTAGTGTCTAGTGCTAATTTGTGGAGAAATTCAAGTTATAAAATCTATAAAAAATATTTTAGATTTCAAATATTTCATCAAAAAACACTAGGCATCCGTAAGGCATCCGACAGGTCAGTCAAGTTTTTGGCACCTTTGTCGAGGAATTGCAATGATTAATTTAACTTAGGAAAATTTTAGTTGAACTAATTTCAATTAGATTTGAAAAATCGTATTGTAGTTTATTTGTGTAAGTGTTTGTTTATGAGTTTACAATAGTATAAAAAAATTATTAAATTAGAGTGTTTGTTTTATGTTTTTTTTTTAATTTATTTATTTAACTATAGTTGTGTATGTGTAGTGCAGGACTTCAGAAATTGTGCCCTATGATTCTGAATTAAAAAGAACGATTAGAAGGATTAGGATACGAAAAGTACCTTAATAATTTGTAGAAGAAATGATGAATACTCAACATAACAACTTAGATAATCAAATAATAGAAAATGAACATCATAACGCACATAGACCATTATGAGATTATGTTATTCCTACGACATATGAAATGGTGCAAAACAACCAGCTTGGGGAAACTCCATCTGAGGATTCATATTTACATTTAACAAGTTTTCTAGAATATTGTGCTACATTTCATTATAAAGGAGTGTCAAATGACACTGTTTGGCTTCAGCTTTTTCCCTTTTTTTTAAGAAAAAAAACCAAAATAGTTGAATTCATTAACACCCGGATCTATCAGAACTTAGGGTAACTTAGCTCAGAAATTTCTAGCTAAGTATTTTCACCTTCAAAAACTGTTAAACTTGATATTGCCTCATTTTGTCAGTATGAAGGTGAATAAAACTGTTAAACTTGATATTGCCTCATTTTGCCAGTATGAAGGTGAATCAATATATGAAGCATGGGAAAGATTTAAGGAATTTCATAGGAAGTGTCCACATTATGTTCTGCCTGATTGATTAATCATTCAAACTTTTTACAATGGGTTAGTAGTATCTCTTAGATTTATCATGAACGCTGTTATTGGTGGTTCAGTCATGTCGAAGCCATTTGATGAAGATTACTCTTTAATTGAAGAGATGACTACAAATAATTTTAATGGCCTTCTGAAAGGGTAAATCCTATAAAGGTAGCTAGTGTTTATGATTAAGATGTGTTGTTAATTCTTACTTTTCAGGTTGCAGCAATATCTAGAAAGCTAGATTAATTTGGAATGAACCAACCTCAAATACCTTTAATAATTAAGGAAAATTCATTAGGAAAGATGATTGAATTTAACAGTTCATCATTAGAGACCTTAAATGTCATTAACAATAGACCTAATAACCCTTATTCTAATTTTTTTAACCCAGGTTGGAAGAACCATCCGAATTGTAACTAGAATAATAATTTTGCAGGTGAAATCCAACAATGAGGACATAATCAAGTAAACCTTATAGAAATTGGAATAATCATGATAATATCAATTATAGACCTTATCCTCTAACCTTTATCAATAATCAACAATTTAAGGAGAAGAATTTGTCTCTACAATATGTTGTATTGCAAATGGGAAACCAATTGCAAAGTCATGGTGCAACGATAAGAAATATAGAGAATCAACTGAAATAAATTGCTAACTTACTCAGAAATATGCCCCAATGAACTCTTCCTAGTAATACTGAGATAAACCCTAAAGAGAAGAATAAATAGCAAGTTAAAGCTATCAAACTAAGAAGTGGAAGAGAGATGGAGGATGTAGTTCAAAATGAGATTGAGGTTTAGAAAGAGATTGTGGAAACTTGAAGATCCGAAGAAAATGTTTCTAAGGACCTAGAAAAATCAATCTCTCTAACTAGTATTAACTTAGAAAAGCCACCACATCCATTTCCTCAAAGACTTAGACAGAAGAAATTGATCAATAATTTTCAAAAGTTTTGGAAATATTTAAGAAGTTAGCTATTAATTTTCCTTTCGTTGAAGCTCTGGAGCAAATGCCAAACTACGTAAAGTTTATGAAGGACATTCTAAATAAGAAGAGAAAGTTTGGAGATTATGAGACAGTTGTAGTTAGTGAGTAGTGAAACACTATAATTTTTAAAAAAACTTCCTCAAAAACTTAAAATCCTGAGAGTTTTACTATTCCATGTGCAATAGGAGAAATATTTTATGTAAAAGCTTTATGTGATTTAGAAGCAAGCATTAACCTTATGCCATTATCTGTTTTTAGAAGGTTAGGTTTTGGAGAGATTTCTCCAACTACTATAACCCTTCAGTTAGAGGAGAGATTTCTCCAACTACTATAACCCTTCAATTAGCTGATTGATCGATCACTTATCCAAAAGGGTTATAAAAGTATTAGTTAAAGTGGATAAATTTATCTTCCTTATAAATTTCATTGTGTTAGATATTGAGGAAGATAAAAAAATTCCAATTATTTTAGGGAGACATTTCCTTACTACTGAACGAGCTATGATAGGTGTGTAAAAATGTGAGTTTACTATGAGAGTAAATGATCATGAAGTTACATTTAATATTTTAATGTCTATGAAATGTCCTACTAAAGGAAAATAAGATGAGTGTTTTGAGATGCACTTAATTGATTATTTTAGTAACAAATTTTTTTGAGAAAGTTGTGAAAGTAAATCAAAAAAATAAGAGTTAGATTATGAGAACGATACCGATTTCTAAGATGAAATGAATGTATTGCTTACCCAAGACCCAAAATTTGTTCATGAGAGGTTTAGGATTTTAGATGCAATAGAAAATAGTAAACCACTCATTCCAAGATGGTAGATACATTTCTGATATTGATGGAATTGCACTTAAGATTTTACAATCTAGATTTTATTGGCCTACTCTGTTTAAGGATGTGAATATTGACCGATCCCTACGGTATACCTAGTGATTTATGGATTTAAAATTGTAAATTTAAAATATATTTTATAAATTTAATAACTACATATTTACCACTATTAGGCACTAGGTAATAACACAAGTGCATGTATCATTCAAGTAATATAATACTTTCTTTTGTCCCGAGTATCGATCCCACAGGGAACCACAAAAGACAATCATTTTAAGTGAAGTTCTAGTCTACTACTATAAGGTCTTAGTTTGGAGAGTCGATAAAGGCGGTTTTGTTATCACTACTCCTAAATTACAATTTTAATCCTATGTTAAAACTTATCTAAAGCAATCAATAAGGTGAAATTCAAGATTGATAAAAATTACTTTTCTCTTGTGAATAATTAAGTAGGTTGTAGGTTTGAAGTTTAAGAATGTAAAGAGAATGTAAAAGAATGTAAAGAAAGTAGTGACAAAAGGAGCATATTTCTATTTATCATCTCTTGAGTTATAGATACGATTAATTCACTAATTTGTTATTTGCTTTGGCAACGGTGCCAGTTGGTGCCACATACAGGCTTCCCATAGCTTATGCCCCTCCTGTCACCCAGAAAGCTTTAATATGAATCTCCCTAACTTTGTAAATAAAATAGTGACAAAAGGAGCATATGTCTACCTGTCATCTCTTGAGTTATAGATACAATTAATTCACTAATTTGTTATTTGCTTTGGCAACGGTGCCAGTTGGTGCCACATACAGGCTTCCCATAGCTATATGGCCCGCCTGTCACCCAGAAAGCTTTAATATGAATCTCCCAGAATACTTATCTCCCTAACTTTGCACATCCACATAACTACTATGTTTTATATTTAAATGGACAATGTGAACATTCTCATGTTGATTCGCCACCGCTCACGGTCAAGTCAAATGGGTCACAACAAGTTTTAATAAATCTTATGGCCAGTAAGATATGTAAATTAAGTCTAAAAGAGCATTCATCATATATAAAATTAAGATTTATTCTTAAAATTCAACACCCTACACTTACTACCAATTCATCAAAAAAGAAAAGTACATGGTTTCTACTCCCAATGGATGATAAATTCAATAGAAAACTTCATGAAACAAAGCAATTAAACTAAATATGTGTTGTAAAGGATCAAAAGACAATCAAAATATCTCTGCTTAACAAAAAAAGTTCACTAAATACATGTTTTAGTGCAATCAAAACATACAATACTTAGCTTTATCTACTCTGAGATCCTTCAACTGAAGTTCTCTATTGCTCCTTGCAATCATTGATATAATCCCTTCCAAATCTCTTTCAAATATTTCTAAATTAGTGGAATCCTACTCCTAATACGGATTTACTAAAATCCCTGGGGAGTTCAAGACCTTGAAAGTTCATCCCCAAGACCTTAAATGACAGAAAATCACTCTTTCTTTCCATTGTCTCGAACCGCTAAATAACTCTAAAAAATTGCTTTAGATAGTTCTACCACCTAGGCACCACCTTTTCTATTTCCTGGTGTGGTTCTAGCATCTAGAAGCCAGGAAGTGGCACCTAGGCTCCTCTTGTTGCACTCAATATTGCTCCAATTGCCCATTTCACTTCTATTTTGCTCCAATTCACTCCAATTGTTCTTCCTATTATTCCTGCAAAAAAAAAAAACATAAAAATAACTTCCTTTAAAGTTCAATTTCATTCATAAACAAATGTAAAAAGTGTAGGAAATTAAACATGCTAAAAGACATATCAAATATATATGTAAAAACTTGTGATAGATGTCAAAGAGTAGGCAACATATCTAAGAGAGATGAAATGCCCCTAAACATTACTTTAGAGGTTTAAATCTTTGATTTATGAGGTTTTGATTTTATGGGACCATTTGTACCATCTTTTGGAATTTTATATATTTTAATACCTTAAATGGATTGAGGCAGTATCTCTTCCAAAATGTGAGGCTCAAAGGGTGGCTAAGTTCTTATAGAAGAATATTTTCTGTAGATTTGACTTGCCTGGAGTAATCATTGATGATGGAGGAAGCCATTTTAAGATTAGAGAAATTGAGACACTTGTAGCTAAATATGGAATTAAGCATTAAATAACCACAACTTATCATCCTCAGACGAGTGATTTAGCAGAAGTGTCTAATAGAGAAATTAAGAGAATCTTAGAAAAGACTGTTAATCCTAACATAAAGGATTAGTCTACTAGACTTGATGATGCATTATGGCCTTATAATACTGTTTACAAAACTCCTATATGAATGTCATCTTATAGGCTCATATTTGGAAAAGCTTATCACTCGCTAGTGGAATTAGAACAAAAGGCTTAATGGGCTGTTAAGGAATTCAATTATAATTTGAAAGAAACTGGTGAAAAGAGTTTGTTACAGTTAAATAAACTCGAGGAAATTAGACATGAATCTTATGAAAATGTAAAAATTTATAAATAAAAGATAAAAAAGTGGCATGATCGAAAGATTTTGAGAAAAGAATTTGAACCTAGACAAGAGGTTTTACTATATAATACATGATTGAAACTATTTCCTACAAAACTTAAGCTTAGGTGGTTGGGGCCATTTAATGTAATTAAAGTGTATCCATTTGGTTTAATCGATATTAAAGATCCTAAAAATGATAAAGTGCTTAAAGTGAATGAACAAAAACTTAAACTTTACATAAGTTGTAATAGGCTTATGATTAATGAAGTTTTAATGTTGGGTCAACTTGAGTGAGAATTTGGATTTGTCAGGCTGATCACGCTAAACCAAACGCTTCTTGAAAGGTAACTCAAGTTTTGATTTGTGTGCTTGTTTGTATTTTAGTGTGATATAATTAGTATTTTAATATTATGGTTTGAGTGAAGTAGTGTGCTGATTTGTTTGGTTTGAATTGGTTTGCTTTAACTTTAGTAAGTTAGGAGTGTGACGATTCCTTAGCTCCTCGTAGTGGCTAAAGTTATATTTGTTCTCTCGTGGTAGTTGGATTAACTAGTTCACTACGACTCAGTTCTAAACCAAACTTGAGGATTTACTAGAGACATGTTGGGTTTGAACATTGGACAGGTCTAACGAGATTCTATTACTTTCTTTATCTGACCATGTTTTCATCAAATGGGTTTAATAAACAAGTTGGTGATAAACATGAGGATGATCTTTACATTATTCTTATTATTGTTAGAGGTGCATCTCTTATAAGATGAGGTAATACCTGAGGTTGACAACACATAAAACAAAGTATCAAGGACAATCTTGTTAATGGTTTGCCCTAATAAAATATCTATGAGCACCCAATTATTCTTTGGATGGTGATTCCATTAGAAATTATAAGTAAAGAAGGGAGATGTGATGAGAAGGATGAAGAGTTAGATTTCTTTCTATCTTTTGTGTTTGTGAGTTTATTGGAGTGAATGAAAACTTGGGGAGAATTAAAAATACTAAATTTAAATGGCAAAAATTGAAGTTGGGTTGTGCAAATTAGGTTCTATACATCTCTGGTGAAATGATACTTAAAAAGAAACAAACAAAGCACTGACGCCAAGGCGCCACATATCTGAGTGCCTAGGTGTTGAACTGTGATGCATAGGCACCGAAACACCTACCTGAAAAAAAAAGAAAAATACCAGCCTAGGTCAAAAATTTTTTTTCATTCGCACGTGACATCCCTCTCAACCATGACATCTTCCCTGACCTTTCTCTAAGCTTTGAAGGTGACTCCCAGGGTTTTCTTCCTATTAGTGTTTGCATGCATTTTGGGGCTTGAGAAGAGCAAACTTCATCTTCTTCAGATAAAACTCCTTGAACATTGCAATTTTTCCTTAACCTTGTGTTTTCTTCTGCATTCGATAAGTTTTCAGATATTTTTTTTGGGAATACAGTGAGAAGAAGAAAAAGTACTTGGGGAGAGTTGATTTATTCTCTAAACTTGCATTTTGAGTCAAATACATCCTACATTTGAACTCATTTCTTCCTTTATTTATTTTTCTCTAGTTAGTATGGCACCAAAAACCAAATGGAGTAAGAGTAAAAGTGCATTTGATCGTAAGAAATTTGCTAGCTACAAAGCACAGGAGAGATATAATGAATTTCTTATATCGAAGAAACTAATCGCTGACCAGGGTTTCCTTAGCCATGGTGGAGATGTAGAAAACATCATTGTATCTCATCATTGGGAAACTTTTTGCTACACTACTACCGTATTTGTCATTTCTATTGTGAGAGAGTTCTATGCAAATCTCCTTATGATACCATCTTTGTTAGGGAAATGAGAGTGAATGTTACCCTTGCACGTATCAATTCACTCTATTCTTTTGGAGATGTGTCTGATTGTTTTACTCTTCATTTGAACCCACTGATTCTCAGCTTGATGATATTATTAAGTTCTTGACTGATGGATGTCGGCACTATTTTTGGTGTAGGGAAGGTAAATTTTTCTTCATCTAAGCTAAATGCTCCGCCCAAGGCATGACATTATTTTATCTCAGTCAGGCTTCTTCCTTCCACCAATCTCAGTGAGGTTACTAGAGAAAGGGAAGCATTGAACTATTGTATTCAGACGATGAAGACTATTGAAATTGGCTCTCTTATCTACAAATCTACCATCAATGGTGTAATGGGAAGTTCAACTTTAGGGTTAGGATAGCCATCTCTTATTTTCTCCCTTTGTCAGCAGTATGGTGTGGTTTTGAGAAACGAGAGGAGTTGCTACAACCATTGAAGCCCACTAGTAAGACAAATGTAGATTTATTAGTGAAATATGTCGTTTTTAGACATGGAGTTAATTCTTATGAAGTTCCTTTTACTTCTAGACCTCCTGAGGTTCTGACTCTAGATGAGGTGCATGGTTTTTCCTCTGGGTGATTGCTGCACGGAGGACTAAGAATTGTTCCATCATGAGAGTCATTTGGGTCTGCAACACCTAAACTTTATGTTGCACATCTGGTTGCGTAGACTCTTTATTGTGTTTTATGTGCATTATTTCTCTTTGGGAACTTTCTCGTTCGTTGTCTTTCCTGCTTCTCGTTTGCGGCATGATCCACGCTCACCGCACCGTTTGTTAGGATGTTTGATGCTACTTTGTCCTTTGTGAATCATGCCTCAAGAGTTAAAATTGGGTGAAGGAGAGAAGGAGGAGACAGAGTAGAGTAAGCATGAAATTCACAATTGCAAGAGTCAAGGGAGAAGTTCTTTTATTCGTATTTTTTGCTCCATATTTATATGGAAGTATTTTGTAAAATTACGGAAATGATTGAACAGTTATGAAAACTGTTCTTAATGTGATTAAAGCAATAATTATTTATATGGATTTCATGTCATATTTGCATTACAATTTGAATTTCAATTATGGTCGTGATCGGCTGGCCGACTAGCTTGGCGTCAGTTGACTGAGACGACCGACCGAGTGGCAATTGTGTCCTCCGATGTACGTCTCGGTGGGTTGAGGTGCTCGACTCCGCGGCGATCTCTTTTGTTGTGGATCAGTCGGTCTGCTGCATTTGAACACTCCTACGTGCGTCCAGGTAGGTTGAGACCGCAGACGGTTGAATTTTACTTGCCTGAATGGTGGTGGGACGCTCTGTTTGCTTGACCTCTATTTGAGACTTCTGATGACTTTGAGATTCGTGCTAGTATTTTGGTATATATAGTATGTAAGTTTGAAAATTTAGATGTTATATATGTAAATATGTAGTAATTTTTGGGGCATTTTTATATCTAGCACATAACTCTTATTTATTCACATATCTCCCACTTAAATTTTTATATTTACGTGTGTGTCGAGAATTCAAAACTTTAATATCACATCAAAACTAGCAATATTAGCACCTTCTAGAAGTGAAAAAATTAATGCATACTTTGAAAATGCGAAATTTCTATTTATATAAATATTAAAATTCAGGTGTAAAGTAATTTAATGGTATGACACTAAATGTCAAAAATAAATAAATAAAAAGAAGGAAAAAAAACGCAAAATAACCTTAACAGAGACCGGTTGGTGCTCCAAGCACCGGTTCGCCTGCAAGATTTTGCTCCCGATCCCTATTCCCTAAACTCGTAGAGACCAGTGTCCCAGAGTGCCGAAATAGAGAGCAGCGATGCGGTCGAAATCCGATAATCCCGTACCTGGCGGCGCCGCAGCGGCCGGCAGTGCGGCTAATGCATCGTCGGATCTGGAATCTTTCGACCCCGTTTTTCTTCTCCTCCGCTTCCTCCCTTACAGCTTCCTTCGCCCTCCGCGTACCCGCCTTCGCCTCCCCTCCTCCGTGGCTCTCCCTTCCCCGATGACTGTCTTCTCACTCCTCCTCCTAACCTACTTCGCTGTCGTCTCAGGTCTTGTATACGATGTTATCGTTGAGCCTCCGGGCATCGGTAGCACTCAGGATCCCGCTACCGGTACGGTTCGTCCGATCGTCTTCCTCCCTGGCCGCGTTAATGGGCAATACATTATCGAGGGTCTCTCTTCCGGCTTTATGTTCCTCCTCGGCGGGTTCGGTCTTATTTTTTTGGATCTAGCTGTAGATCGTCACCGCGCTCGCAGTGTTCGCCTCTCTTTTGCGCTTTTTGGGATCTCCGCCGTGTTGATTGCGTATGTTATGAGTATGCTCTTCATTCGCATTAAAATCCCAGGATACCTATGGTGAGGGTCTTTAATCTGGAGGTTTGTGTTTTTCCTTTGGCTTTCATGTCTTTCAAGATATGTAATTCGGAACGTTTACATTTATGATGCTTTGTAATTGGAAACAAGCTGGTTCATCTCAATTTGTGGTGATTTAATCTGCATCAAAGCAGGTAGGGTACAATCTTGATGAGATATTTGTTCAGTAGTAGTTTTTTTGAGTTAATTGAATGATATTTTGCGCATTTCTGCGAGGTCTTTTTCAATCCACTATCTGTGTTTGTAGGTAGATTTCGATTAATATTTTTTTTCTTGCATAAATCCAATGAATTCATTAGACAGTCCTGCTTGCAAAATTTAGATTTTGAATCTCTTTTTTGAGAACCTGTCAGATAACAGGTCAATAAAGAAAGTAGTTGTCATTTTATTTTACAGCGAGTGACATTTCATACTCTATTGTAAGTGAAGGGGTGAATCTCTTTTTCTCTTCGTGTTTCGAAGCCCTTTTACTTGCATCTAAATAGAAAACATGACTTAGAAATGAAATTTGTAAAAAAAATTGACGAGATTTGTATTGTTTCAATCTAATATTGATATTGATTTCACTTTTGTTGGACTTACAAGTCATTGAGATTTATGGTTTCACCTTGGTGTAGACTTACCCTAACAATTTGCTTAGACTCCTATAAAAACTACTGCCATTGCGGTTGATTGAAGGCTAAACCCTAACTTTATTTACCCTGCTCTAACCCTCAGAACACCTTCAGGATTAGAGAGTGTACCACACACCTTTGTAAGTAAGGTCCATCTTGTTAAATCTTTTATCTAGGCCTGATTTGACGTGATCCATTAGACATCCTTTTAAATTAAACTTATTAAACATGCTAATCTACCTTGTTCAGCTTGGCTCATGAATCTACCTAGCCTAGAGCTATTCTTGCACTTCAAGTTTGATTGACCCACCTTACTTTAGACAACCATATGTCATGGACAAATAGTCTCACATCGACTAGGTGTAAGACCGAAAAACAGTATTTAAGTCCTGGGCTGCCCACCTCTCTTAAGGGCTCTTTTGGGAGGTGATAAAGTGGTATCAGAGCAGATTACTGTCTGCCAAAATTACTGTCTGCCAAGTGTGTGAACTCTTTATGGTCCAGTGGGACCCTCGGTGGAGCCGATCCGTGACGAGGGCATCACGTGATTGGGTGGAGGAGAATGTCACGGACAAATAGTCTCACATCGGCTAGGTGTAGGGCCGAAAAGCAGTATTTAAGTCCTGAGCTGCCCACCTCTCTTAAGGGATTTTTTAGGATGTGACACATAGGTGACCCCACAACATTAGTCTTGACCTTGAGTTGGCTAGGGAAAAATACTATGAATTTAACTTAGCATTTTTGCATAATTGATCAATGCAAGCTCTTGTATTCATGCTAAAATTTGATCGGAAAATTAGTTTTTCCTGCATCGGTGTAAGACCGAAAAACAGTATTTAAGTCCTGGGCTGCCCACCTCTCTTAAGGGCTCTTTTGGGAGGTGACAAAGTGGTATCAGAGCAGATTACTGTCTGCCAAGTGTGTGAACTCTCCATGGTCCAGTGGGACCCTCGGTGGAGCCGATCCGTGACGAGGGCGTCACGTGATTGGGTGGAGGAGAATGTCACGGACAAATAGTCTCACATCGGCTAGGTGTAGGGCCGAAAAGCAGTATTTAAGTCCTGAGCTCCCACCAACCAGAAGAGCTCTTTTAGGATGTGATAAACTGATAGGTGACCCCACCACCTTAGTCTTGACCTTGAGTTGGCTAGGGAAAAATACTATGAATTTAACTTAGCATTTTTGCATAATTGATCAATGCAAGCTCTTGTATTCATGCTAAAATTTGATCGGAAAATTAGTTTTTCCTGCAGGCCGACTTTGTTTACCGCCTTCACTAGTTCTTACGTTCGACCAGTAAGTACTATAGAAATATTAGCTAAACCATGCAAGACGTGAGCCAAATAAACAACTTGTAAAATTAAATTCACATTATCTACCTTTAGGCTAAATTATATAGAAAATACTGCACATAATTAGAAAAGAATTCAAGTGAAGAGTATTGGATTTAATAACATGTGTGGATTTAATAATATTTATATATTGTAAAACTTTTAATTGTAATTATTATAACATTATTTTTAAATAATGCTTAGGTTAAAATTCAATTCAATATCAAGTTTATAGATTTAAAATAAAATCTAGTTAAAATATTTGATCAATTTTCAAAAAAAAACTATTTCAAATTAATCATGACATCTGCAACAACAACAACAACAAAGCCTTAATCCCACTAAGTGGGGTCAGCTACATGAATTCTTTTTCTTTATTGCATCTTATTTAGTGTCATATTTTCATTTAATTTCTAATAAATTAAGATCATTTTTTATACGATACGCCTAAGTCTTCCTAGGGCTGCCTCTGCCTTTCTTAACATAAGTTGAATCCCACTAAGTGGGGTTAGCTACATGAATTCTTTTTCTTTATTGCATCCTATTTAGTGTCATATTTTCATTTAATTTCTAATAAATTAAGATAATTTTTTATACGATACGCCAAAGTCTTCCTAGGGCTGCCTCTGCCTTTCTTAACATAAGTTGAATCTAAAACATCTACTCTCCTAATCGGATCATCAGATAATCGACGTTTAATGTGACCAAACCATCTAAGAGACTCTCTCTAATTTTGCCCATCACTGGAGCTACGCTAGCCCTATCACAGATATATTCATTTCGCATTTTGTCTCTAAGTGTAAAGCCACTCATCCGCCTAATCATTCTCACCTCGGTAACACTTAACTCGGTATTATGCTTCTCTTTTAAAGGCTAACAATCAGGAGCATTGTAGGTCTCACCACAATCTTATAAGATTTTCCTTTCAGTCTAAGTGGTTCTTTTCTATCACACAATAAGCCCGAAACATTTCTCCACTTTAACCAACCAACTTAAATTCTACTATTAACATCCCCATCTATATCACCAATGCTTTGAACAAAAGACCCGAGATACCTAAATCAATCACACCTTTTAATAATTTGATCACCCAAAGTTATACTTCTGTCACTTGAGCTACTACTACTACTAACATTACATTCGATGTGTTCAGTTTTAGTTCTACTCAAACTAAGGCCTTTAGACTCCAATGTAGGGCTCCATAATTCAAGTTTTTCCTGGGCATTTTCTCTCGTCTTATCCACGAGAAGGATATCATTAGCAAAAAACATACACCAAGGTACATCCTCCTGTAAATGTCCAATAAGACCATCCATAAACAAAGCTAAAAGCTATGGGCTTAAAGTTTATCCCTGATGTAATCCAACAAAAATAGGAAAATATTTGGTCAATCCTCCATCATTTCGAACACAAGTAACAACTCTAGTATACATATCTTTAATAACTTGAATATAAGTCATATCAACACCATTCTTCTCAAGAACTCTCCAAAGGATATCTCTTGGAACCTTATCGTAAGCATTTTCTAAATCAATAAATATCAAATATAGATCCTCCTTATTATCTCTGAATTTCTCCATCAAACCTCGCAATAAATGTATAACTTCCATTTATTGCTTTTAGCTTCTCAAGAACTCTTCCTCTACTCCTCAGACATCTTTTTTGCATTTTTAAAAAAATATTAAAGAGTTTAGTAAGCCAAGGAAGTCCCAAATCTCCTAAATATTTTCACACTTCAATTGAGATATCATCAGGTCCTACAGATTTTATATCCTTGGTTTTCTTTAAAGCCTCATCAACTTCCTTTTTACTAATGCGACAGTAAAAATTAAACATTCTATTATTATGAACGATATTAAGATTACTAATGTCAATCGTATTTTCAAAAACTTCATTAAAAAATTTATCGAAATAACTCACCCACCTATGTTGAATATTTTTTTCTAAGAAACACTTTGATTTTCATTTTGAATATACTTGAGTTAAATATTTACTTTTCTTTTCTCTTTGTTTGGCTAGTTTATACATATAATTTTCACCCTCGTTAGTATCTAATCTATTATAAAGATCATTAAAAGCAAAATTTTTAGCGTCACAGATTATTCTTTTATACTATTTGCGGGTCGTTTGATATTTTTTCTAGTTCTCTAAGTTTTTACATCTAAACCAATTTTTATAATATAACTTCTTATATTTTATCTTTTCTTGTATATTATTATTCTTCCACCAATATTTTTATTTATAAAAATTTTTCTTTTGATTCTCCAAGTACATCTTTTGTCACTTATTTAATAGTGCATGTTACTTTATCATACATAACATTTGTTTCTTCATGAACATCCCAAATTTTGATATCTTGAATTTTACTCATAAAAATAATTTTATTTATGCCTTTTTGGTACCCCCATCTAATTCTACGTTGATGAATTCTAGTATTCTTTATTTCACAACTCTTCATCTTAAAATCAAGAACTAATAAATGATGTTGGGCACTTAACTCCTCACTTAGAATGACCTTACAATCTTTACAATCTCGATGATCTCTTTTTCTCATAAGAAAATATCAATTCTTATTTTATTAGATTCATTCTTATAAGTAATAAGATGCTCATCTTTTTTTCTTGAATAAATTATTAGTAATAACAAATCATATGCTAAAAAAAAAGCTAATATGGCTCTACCCTCTTCATTAATCACTCCAAAACCATAGCCGCCATGAATATTTCTGAAATCTTCTACCACTCTACCGACATGTCCATTTAAATCTCCTCCAATAGAAATTCTTTCTTCAAGAGGTTTCATTTGTATTAAGTAATCTAAGTCATTCCATAATTTACCTATATTTAATCCTATTTGAGGAGCATAAACACTTATATTAAAAATCTTAGTATCAATAATAATATTAAATACTATAATTTTATCCCCAACTCTATTAATTTTTACAATATTATCTTTCAAACCCTTATCTATAAGTATATCAACATCATTTCTAGTGCGACTCTTATCAGAATATCAAAATTTAAAACCTAAGTTATCAATCTTCTTAGCCTTTTCTCCAACCCATTTAGTTTCTTGAGTAAATAAAATATTTATCTTTCTATGAATCATAATATCAACTAATTCCATTAATTTACCGTTGAGAATACCTGTATTCCAAGATCTTATCCTAATATTAGTTTCATGGACTAATTTCTTTACTCGCATTTCTCCGTAATGCGGGAACCCTTGTTTATTTGACACTATACTCGGACGTCGGTGTAGTGACCCTTGCACACTTTTCACTATATTCAGGACATGCAATACATAGCTTTCAGGGGACGCCCTAACCCTTACACAATAATCAAAAGGATTCATGTCATGATTTTTTTTAACAAGTTTTACGTTGTCTATCGACTACCTAATGCAACCATCAACCATGACATATCATTAAAAAATTTATATTTTAAAATTTGTATCCCAATAAAATAAATAAAAATCATACTTAAATATTTTATAATAATTTTATACCCAAAATCAAAAGAAAATGAAAACTTTTGAAACCAATGGCATGATTTTCGAACCGATTTTCTTAAAATCATATGAAAAATTGGAATTTATATTTTAGTCTATTATTCTACCGAGATAATGCCTATATATATATATATATATATATATTAAAATTTAAATAGATTAAAAAAGCTGTCAAAATAGCAAGCATGTAGTTCAGCATGCATGGAAATGACTAATCTTAATAAAAAGTTAAAATATTTTTTTAAAAAAATTAAACTTAAATTAATTTATAAATAATAACAATAATATAAAATATATACATAATTAATATTATTAACTTGTAGTAAATTATGGATTATTTTTAAAAAAAAGTAAAATTGTGCCCCCATGGAAAAGAAAAAAAAAACTCTTGCCTCCACCAATGGCTATATAATCGTTTGAACTAATGGAATATGGTTGACATCTAATATTCATTTTATAAGCTATTTTCGTAGTAGTGATGTGCACTCAATCAATTTTTTGTGCATATTTTTTCATTTTTATTTAGCAATTTATTGAAATGCACTTTGCTTCGTTATCTAACAAATCTTCTTCATAAATATATTCTATCAATTTTTTTTTAGTTATTTCTATTTGTTAAGATTCTAAGCCAGCAATATAACACTATTTATAGTCATTGGAGAGTTTGGGAGAGTTAGCCGTAAATAGAGTACGGGATTCATAGTAGTCGCTTTGGGAGCCAATGCATTTTGGGATCTTCCTCCTCCTATTGTATGGCACAATACCCTTATCTTAGGATTCAACATTATTTTTCGTTCCGTGGTTTGTCAAAGATTTTTGTGAATCAATATATAATTGGAGTTGTAATGTACACTTCTCAGATTTCACGGATAAAACTCTAGTCTGTGCTTTTTATGCTTACATTCTTGCTTACATGTATATAGCAAATTTTGGCAACATATTATGTGTATTTTTTTATCTATGATTTTTTATTCATAAAACGCAATGTTTATGTGAATGCTTTGGTGATTCTTGGTAGTGAGGTGATTTACTGTAGTTGACTTGCACGTTAGCTTGCATGTATGATATACATCATATCTGAATCACAGGCCTTTTGATTTATATGTGTTCCTATATGTTCAGTGAGGTTTTATGCGCATTCTTATGCTGTTTGCATTATTTCGTATGTATCGTATTCCTATCCATTTTGCATGTTTGTGGTTTCCTTTACTGATTTATACATATTTCCTTCATTAATTCTCAATTGTGTGTATGGTTCTATGATCTTCATTGATACTTACTGTTATTACATATTATTTCGTATAAAATTGTATATCGATACTGGACTGTCAAATTTAACCGTTATCTATTATTATACATTTTTATCTATTATTTTGTTGATGCATAATATTAAATATTGTTTTATATATTAGTGTTATGTCTTTGTTATACTTTCATCTGGTACAATACATAGTATTATGAACTATGTATGGTATTTTACAAGTTGTTAGTGTATATGATATCCCCCATACTTATGGCGCACTTTGTGATATTTTGCATATGGAGTGAGTTGCAAGTTGCACCTTTATTTTACTAGACATCCATGAGCATATGATTCTGACTCCATGATCGCATGGTAATTAAAATTACATGAGATGCCATATTATTTGACATGAGAAGTCCATGTATGTTTTACATACATCATGTCAATTAATTAATGCATTATATATTTCTATGTTCATATGATTCTTGCTTTCTTGTTATCTAAGAAATATATTGTGCATACTAATACTGCATATTGTACGTGACGTGAATATTATTGTGTCACATACTATTTTATGGTTTGCAATGCTTAAATGTCGTTATATTACATATTTTGGAAGTTACATTGTTACATATTGTGGACTTGACTA
The DNA here is from genome assembly GCF_001263595.1 of Phalaenopsis equestris. NCBI lineage: Eukaryota > Viridiplantae > Streptophyta > Magnoliopsida > Asparagales > Orchidaceae > Phalaenopsis > Phalaenopsis equestris. The sequence continues at coordinate 50,224 of NW_018164534.1, forward strand.
TTGTGAATGTTAGTACCATTTCATATTATAAATATTGTTGCATTATAGAAAACTAATTTGATTGTTTTGCATGAGATGAATTTTTTTAATGTTGTTTTAGAATAATACTTATGATACTGTAGACTATATATAAGATTTTTAGTTGATATGCTTTGGTAGCCCTGGAGGAGAGTAAGTTGACTGACCTTCTTTAACTTATATGAAGAAGGACAAGTGTTGGTTATTATTAGGAGGTATACAGATGGAAGGTAACACATTTGATGTTTTGGGTAGTGCATGCATTGGAACTATGCGGCGGTTCTTGTATGGTACTATTTTGGACCATGATTTGACATAGCTCTATGTAATTGTGCAATATGTTACTGATGTTTATTCTCCTCTCTCTTCCTTTAGTTATTTCTATTTATGTAGATTCTAAAATACCATTGTATTACTAATTTATAACCATGGGAAAGTTGGATATAGGGATGGGTTAGGGGGCAAAGTGGTCGATCTTGGTGCTAGTGCTACATTCATCAGGAATTTTCTGTTCAGTTGGGATGATTCTCTTCATAGAATATAGTATTTTTGTTTGGTCTTCATATAATTTCTCATATGTTTCCAAGAATCAGTTTATAATTTGTGGTTTTGATTGATTCTCTTCATTGGAAATTATATTGAAGGGATGCACTCAATTGAGCTTCTCAAAACTTCTGAATAATTAGTCATCTTCGTCTTTGGGGTGTTTCGATTATGTCACACAACTCTTATATATTTATATATTTAACACTTAAATTTTCATATTTAAATATATACCATTCCAATCTTTGACATCACTGACACCGGTCAGTGTTATAAATTTAAATATCAAACTTTAGATATGTATAAAGGGAGGTCTAAGAGTTTAATTTATTTAGCATTTTTATATAATAATCTTTTTCCTTGTCATTTGATTCCTTGATAGGGCCTATTTGAAGACACAAACATGCCTCAAAGACCAATGGATAAAAATGCAAGGTATGCACAATATTAGCTGACCAATATTATGAATAGATGTGGGTGGTTGGATGGTTTCTTTCGCCAAACAATGAAAACCACAAAGCAAATTCAATATTGGTAATCAATCACTAAAGTGACAAACTGGGTTAAAATTTTGCTATTGGGAGTGACATTAGTGAGTCAGGCATCATATTTTGTTGGATGGCATCTTGATGGATAGGTACATAAGAAAATGTGCTTATGCGAAAAATAGTCTGTACAGTCTCTTTGCTATCATGAGCTTCTTTAGAAGTTATTTCCATACATGCTCATTCAACAAGTGTATCTACGAAAGATGAAATGTTTAAGACATTATGAATAGTAAGGATTCCTTAATGCATAATTAAATGATGCAATATCACTAGCACTTATAAATATATATACCTGTTACGAACTATGACCAAAGGACTATAACCTTAGTGTCAGCCTATAAGTTTATTATTGTAATCATAAATATATATAACTGTTACGAACTATGATCAAAGGACTATAATAATTATATAGGCATAAATTGCGTAAAGAACCTTAGTGTCAGCCTATAAGTTTATTATTGTAATTATTAAAATCATTTTGTAATTTCAACATTAACATAAAATTTAAAAAAAAAAAACATTTTAAGGTGGAAATAAACATGAAAGTTATAAGCACTATATAAAGATTATATAAAAATGCACTAACATATTAAGAAATTTTAATAATGCAATACTTAATGGATGAGACATCCTTTCACTCGTATCAATGTGTTTCGTTCTTCTAAGAGATGAAAACTTTGTAGTATTTATGCAACTTAAGAATTTAAGTTATTGGAAGATAAAGTGAGAATGGGAGATATTAATGTGGTTAAATAAATGCCATCCTCCACGTTTGGTATGAATATCTTTATATTTTCTTATGTTTCATGTAACCCTCACATTGTCCTTTTTATTTTTATTTTTATTTCATGTAGTCAAATCAAACATGTTATATTTATGTTTTTGGGCTATGAAATTATTGTTATGAAGAAGATAGAACAAATATACGTGTATAAATAATTTATCACCATTTTCTACAAAATACTAGTCCCATGCATGGGAATTTAGCCACCATGCATTGGAATTATGTATTCTTGCTTAAGTCGGTCTCATAGGTAAAATGGATATTTTGAGTATGCTTGGGTCAAACATAGGGGTGGGGAATTGATGAGATAGCTTTCTTCTTAAGCTTATAGTGGTCTGAAGGTTGCTTCTACTTAAGAAGTTATGTAGACATGAAGCATGTAAAGACGTGATTATGAATTTGGGAGATGAAGGATAACGAGAATTCATCCTTTGATGAGCGTCTAGTGGTGTTCTGATTACATTTCAATTAGTGCTCTTATGTCATTAACTTTCTCTTTTGCACAACCCATCAAACTTTGTAATGTCACTCCATTAATTGATGCATTAGAAGATTAAGAAATTAATAGAAGATAAAAGAGAATGAAATAAGTTATTGCGGATAAATGGATAGAAGATGAAGAGAATGAAAGATATTAGTGTGTTTACATGGATAGCTTTATTCATAACTATTGTAATGATAAAATGTTTTATTACTTTATTTCTTTTTCATTCTATCTTCATATAGTATTTTATTTTCATATTTATTTTCTCATAATTATTTTAGTCTATTTATATTTATGAATTAATGTTAAAATTATAAACTTGGAAAATGAGAAAACAAATAAGATAAAACCATCACCAACAACCAAAAAAATTTAGCTACCTTACCCGAAAATTTAGTCACATTATATAGGTATCATGCACTCCTCCTTAAACAAATTCCTCATGATCAAAATTGTTATCTGGTGCTTGCCTTGACCAGTCATGGAGGTAAGAGAATGATGACATAGCTTGTTAAAAATCCAGGGTGATCATGGGTAGCTTCTTTTTGAAGATGTAGAGTAATTCAATATAGCTTCTTGGAGATTTGGAGTGATCTTGATGTAACTTCTTACATACTATTGAAATAAGCAGTTGAATAGATTACTAATAAATATTTCATGATTCATGTACTTATTTGATTATTTATGGACATTCATGTTTATGTATTTACATTTCCTAGTGTGTCTTTTTTTGCATATTTTTATATTATTCATGCTATACAAACTTCTAAGTAGTTATAAAAAGTGAAGTTGTTGTCACTATATATTTGAAATTATAATTAAGTTTATCCTTTTTTCATTTAAAGCTTATCTTTTTTTAGTGGTTTGTATAGGATGGCCATTCTTTGATAAAGGTGAGTTGTTTCTCTGGTTACATATATTAAAAATTATAATTAAGTTTATCCTTTTTCATTTAAAGCTTATCCTTTTTTAGTGGTTTGTATAGGATGCCCATTCTTTGATAAAGGTGAGTTGTTTCTCTGGTTATTTTTCAACTAGTTTTCATGTGTTGCTATTTTGCAGCATCACTTTAAAATATAACCACACTTTAATAATTTGTATCAAAATTTTGGTGGGAGATTAGGCAAGTGCAGATGAAGTGGTGACAAGATTTCTATAACAATAATATTTAGACAAGTGTTGCTTGTGGTATTACTTTCAGTCATTTCATTTGGTAAGTTAGAAGAATTATATTCATATCCCTAATTATTATTGTCAATTGTATTAAGACACTATCGGAATATCCATTTGTTCAAACACAAATCTTGATTTAATGTTTCTATTAAAAATTTTCAAAATTAAATTTGCAACCATTTAATGTTTGATATTAGTAAACTTATAATTGAATAAAATGTCTCAATAAGATGCATTTAATAATATCATAAGTCTAAATAAGATAAAATCAAACAATTAATGTATAATTGAAAGTTTAAGATATTAATTGAAGAGTCAAATAATTATTAAGGTTTATATACTTTTAGTCAAATTAAGTATCTCGATAAAAATCTATGAAACTAAGATAACTCAAATTTTAGGTCATTTAATACTTAAATATTTAATGAATAATCTATTATCAAAAGAATAAATATGGGATATCAATTAAGTATTTTAAAATTTTTGCCAAAATTATTAAAATTGTGCTTTTAAAAAGTATAAATAGACTTATTAAAAGAATTGAGACATGGAGATATGAAAGGTTTGGACCTTTGGCTTTTTATCAAGTTGGAAACTAACAACAATAATTCTTGGTAATTGACCATTGGTCTATACAGTTGGATTGATATTGTCTAGCTGTCATTGCCCAAACACTATCGCTCAGTTATTTTTGTTTAAAAACCATCACTCAACCACTGTCATCACCCTTCACTTTTATCATCAAAATCACATGACATCAAATAATTGTTTCCAACTTGGTAATCCTATCTTCTTTGATTATTGCAAAGAGACGAAGAGTAAACTATTTTTATTCCCTTTTAATTTTCTTACATAAAATTTTATTTTCTTTTAATCAAAGACAATATATTCTAACCAGTAACAACTTCTTGAACCCAACTTTCAAGAATTATCTTTGTATCATGGAGGAGAAATAAGCTCAATTTCATCGGATCTTTGAAGAATCCATCAAATGAATAATATTGTTATACCTTGTTGAAACAAATCTACCAAAAAATTAACATTAGGCTAGAACAAATAAATGTAAGAATGCCTATTTAGGGTCTCCTTATCAGCATGTTAAATATCCTCCATAAACTCACTCTGTCACTTTAGCATCATTTTCCATTATTTTTATGCTATTTGACTAACATATAATCTCCCTGCAACATTACTGGAATTGTCCTTAAAACTTCCACTTAAGTCTCATAGAAGGCATGAATGTAAGAAGAAAGCTTTGATGGGAAGTAAGTAGTTCATGGCGTCCTTGTTATAGTCTTTATAAAAGAACATAGTTGATAAAATCTAAACTCATTTAAAAATTCTATAAGAAAAAGGCTTTTAAGGATATCTAATATAAAAAATGTCCAAATTCTAATGCACATGTATTTAAGAATCTCAAAATAAAAAAATCTCCAAGGAAATAAGTCATATGGAAATCTTCTAAGAAAAGGTCTCAGCATATAAATGTTCATTAAGAATAGAAGAAAGTGATAGACTTATAAAATATAAGTTCTCCAAGAAAATTAAAAAAAAAAAAACCAAGGCCTTATAAGCTATATGTTTTTCTAGTTCTTGGAAGGACTAGGCCTCAAATATTATAACTATTTATAAATCTCATAAGGTACATAGGTTTTTCTTATATTAAGAATAAACGTTAATTTACTTTCGTGCTTCTTTACTTATTCAAAAATTTAGAAGGAATTATATCTAAAAAGATATAAGTTTTAAATTTTTTAGAAATTATGAGCCTTTGAAGGACCAAGGACTATCATATTTCAATTATGGGTATCATCCTTTTAGTTCTAACTTGAAGATTCAATCATCTCTTGAATTTGTAGGATGACTTGAATATTGAAAGTATGCATTAAAGACATATAAATAGCTTAATCACCTATAAATATCAAGTTCCTATAAATATTAATTGACAATAATATTAAGATTTCATCAATATATTCTTACAAAAGTTGGTCAAAAGATAAAAAGTCTTATTTCAAAAATGCATTCAAAATTACTAGATCTACAAGCAGTTAATAAAACTATTCATTACATCACAAAAAAAAATAAAGCCTCCTACTATTGCTTTTACCTAATATTTTTTTTGGAATTTATCACAAAAATCTACTTTCTATTATAGCTCTGATACATCTCAAATGACTTAAATTATATCAAATTCAATTCTAATTTTTAATATTACTAATGTTGACAACTAACATCAATATTTATATGACATTTAAGTTCTATTTTTCTTGATATTTAAAATGCACACACACATCTATTAAAATTAGATTAAATATTTAAAGAAAAGAAAACAAATAAAGCAACTTATTACACAAAATTTTGGAAAAAATAGCTCACAAAAATTTCTCTCAAATAATATCGAATATGCAAAAAAAAACTCATTTATTTGAAGAATCAATGAAATTTTTTATGTTAATAGAGTTACATTTTTTTTAATGAAACTAACACATCAAAATTAGTATCTATTTGAATACATTTCTATTCATTTTGACAATTAAATAAACTTTAGTATGTTTAGCATCAAATAATGAATTTTTTCCTTTTTAATTGATCAAAACTTTTACATGAAAAACTATGAGAGTAATGAAAGATGCCCTCAATATTTAGTAAGAATTTAAAATTTTTTTATGATTAGTGTTATTGCAGAAATTTAGTGAACATAGAAATATCATAATCTTAGAATCTAGATATCCAAATATTAATTTTTTTTTCATAAAATAAGATAAAATAAATCTATATTGATAATTTGTTGAAGAAGCATAGATATGCACATGATATTTCAATAAGCCATCTCAACTCCACTTTCTTGATCTTCTCCATCTCTCATCATCCACTCTATTGACCTCCCTAATGACCTATCTGGCTCCCACAGTTTCTCAGCTTACAATCTAAGTGGTTGTTTGGCAGCAGGATTTAAACCTAAACTTGCTAAATAGCAAAATGATTCCTTAACATCCCATAGGTTTTGTTATTTTGACCCCCAATTAATGAACTAAAGTAAAAGGACACTTTTGTAATGTGGTACCGCTCACCTACCACATCTCACCTACCGTTCACCTACCGCTCACCTAACTCCCACCGACCACTCTCTTGCTTCTATAAATAGAGAGGATGTGAGGCTTAGGAGAGGAAGGGAAGAAATCTTAAGGGTGTGAGGCTTA
>NW_018164534.1:57538-57845 GCF_001263595.1 Phalaenopsis equestris
GCCCGCGTAAAGGTGTTCGCGGCCAGCGACGAAGAAGAGGAGTTCGGCATTCACGAACAGAGGAGCAAGCGGATCGTGTCGCAGGTAGCCAAATCGCGACAGATTCGGTGAGCAGTGGAAGCTTTGATCGACTGGATTCGCACCGCAGGTTGTGTGGTCCAGCGAGACGGAGGAGGAACAGTCATCGAGCGAGGGCCGAAAATTTGCGACAGGGCGGTCGGACAGTTGTCGGCAGAGGAATTCGGTCTTACGAGCAGCTAATTGACGATAAAACCGGGAGTTCGGCACCGTCGAGTGTCGATAACTT
>NW_018164534.1:57945-81931 GCF_001263595.1 Phalaenopsis equestris
ATTAGCAATATTTCGTGTCAAAATTAGCTTACAAATAAATTTTTGTTCGTACTATTCGTGTTTGCCTCGTTAATTTAGCGAACGAGCCGAACAAAATCTTAATACCGAACATAATACAAGCTATTTTCGAGCAACGAGCCGTTTTGCAGCCCTACTTGCTTCCCAAGAAAATATTTAAAAGAATGTGGATTTACGAGAGGATAAATGTATTTGGTAATTCGAATGGATAAGCGAGTGATAGCTTTTTTACACGTGTCCTGCTATTGCATTGTTGTCTATGGTAAGGTAATAGCCGGATGGTGCAAGTCGCCGGCTTCGTATGTGTAAAACAGCAGCATCGACACGGAGTGGGAGCGTATAAAATATGAAGTTAAAGGATATGGCGAAGTATCCGCTCCCATTATATTGTAATTTATTAATATATTATTTTTACAAGATTATTTGGTCAAAAGAAAAACAAATATAATAAAAGAAAAACAAATAAAACAAATATAATAAAAACTTTAATATATTTGAATTTATATTTTTAGTTTATTTTTATTATATTTGATTTAGATGAATTTCAATTAGACCACATGAAGCAAGAACCTTCATCTCACCCATGATGAGCCAACTTCGTCATTGTTGGCTATTTTAACACCTATGGACCCCAATTGTCAACTCTCAAGCCACTACTGATTGTTTGTTTGGGCCATTTACATACAAACGACGCAATTCTTATGTATTTACATGAACATAAAACCTAAATATTCTAAACATTCATATCTACATACATATCACATGAATATATATTTTTACGTATAAGTTTATGATATCAATTTGTTATAAACATAAATATCAAATTTTGGATGTCAGACATGTAAATACATAAGAATTGTGATATGCATATTTTCTAAGTTTAGTTACAAACAATCAACTTTGAAATAAATATTAGAAATACATATACAAATTTATATTATAAATATATGATTTTATTTTACACTGTATTTAAAATATTTCAATTTTTCAAATGCTTGCAAATAAATAGTCTCTAATGTAAATAAAATGTATGATTTTGCATTTCCAAGTGTTTGTTTTTGGAAAAAAGAGCAAGTCTAATGTAATATTCCAAGGTATTTATAATTATTATTTAATGTTATTTTAGTATTGTACATCTAAAAATTGTAAGCACGGTTCTCAAAATAATCTAAGGATTTGTACTACTCCCCTCTTTAGCTAGGGCAATAATGTAATTTTACATTTATCCTCCTATCATTTATAAATAGGAGAATATTTTTATGTATTAGTTGCTTTTAGTTCTCCTATCTTGTAACCCCAAATTTTTATTGAAATAAAATGGGTCTACAAGCTCAAAGAACACCCATTCGCCCCGACGGGGCTATCTTTCTCCCTCTCTTCCTCTTTCTCTCCCTCCCTCCCTACAGTCTATTCCTTGGGCATGATTGGATTGATTCAGATTCAACAAATATATTTAGAATTCATATCATTGAGGTGAACTTTAAACACATTGAAAATGTTAAGCTAAGCCCAAGATCGATAGTCGCCAACTGTTTCGCCCATAATCTCCTTCTACCACAAAGTGTTGCTCACCACCATTACAAGTACTTTAAATATGCTTTAAAAATAATTAAATAAATTATTTTGTGAAAATATGATTTTACTTTACATATAAAATATTTCTCAACAAATTGCACCTAAAATGATTCATTGAACGAGAGCGAAATATATATTTTTTATTCTTAAAATATATGATTAAAATACACAAAGAAAGTGATCTCAAATATTTTTGTGCTTTTTTAACCTAAGCGAAGCTTTACATGTAAAGCTTTACTCATGATAGAGAAACCATTTTTGAATGTATATGCCGTCAATGAATTTTTATCATCCAGCATGAATATTTAGCAAATTTTTTGAGTAAAGAATATTCAAACTTCAATTAAAATCATCCAAAACTTTGATTTTAAAAAAACATAGAGACAAGCCGACCGGCTCGACGAGACGAACACATTTGACCCCAAACTTGGTCCAATCCAAGTTAAACGAAGCCCTGATTGAGTTGTTAAGCCAATTTTGGAAGCTTCTACAGCTTAATTGGAAGTTCAAATGGATTCTTAATCTATAAAGCTTAATTCGAATGGAGCATCTCGATGAGATGAATCAAACGAGTCCAATTTCATTCAATTTTGACATTCTTAAGGCACTCAAATGTTTACAAAATGTCGTTCATTTGAGGGATCTTTTCTGGTCGTTTGATGGATTGAACTTGATTCATTCCTTATTTGTAAGGAGACCTCCCCCAGCTTATAAATAAAGCATACCCTTCTCATGAAAAAAGAGCTAGTAATTAAACTAGAGGAAACAAAAGGTTTGAAGGAGAAGGAGCTGAGGTACAATATTATACATCAAAGGTCCAACAAACACCACCATCTCCTACAACCGTCACCACTATCAACCACCAACCACTGGTTGTTGTTGACCGCTTTCAACTGAGCTTTGCTTGTTACAATTAAGTTGATTCTAAAATTACAATGTACGTTATGAATTTATAGCATACATTGCAGAGTAAGAGCACCCTACTGAGGTGTGTAACTAAGTACCCCGAAAATGATGTAACAACACATCCTAAAGTTGTTGTAACGAAACACCCTAAAGATTATGTAACAATGCATCCTGCATATGGTATTACAACATACACCCAATATGGGATCATGAATAACATCATTTTAAAAATATAATGACAACTCCCTGCAATAATTACTTATAGTCGTCGTACTCTGAATATGGTGGTTTTCACCATAATTGTGGAGTTCAATACTCTTAGGTCTTCATTATGGCATATATGACAAACTATGCCTATATGGCTCACAACTCATGTAGCTCTCAATGTTGGCCTTTGTCGTCTACAAATGTTATTGTAACTTCTCACTACAGCCTATATAGAAAACTATGACCTACATGTCTCATAGCTCTTGCAACACTCAACTCCGGTCTTAACGACTTACGTATGTCATCAAAGCTCTCCATTATGGCCTACATGACCAACTATGAACTATGTGGCTCACATCTCCTTCAGCTCTAAACTCTAACCTTTGTAGCCTACAGACATTTTTGGAACTCCTACTAGGGTCTATGTGATGATATGCTAATCCATCTTATTATTAAAATTGAAGTTATTCCATCATATGAAGGAGTTAACAAGCCTTTACTGATTCAGACTAACTATTTGGCAGGAGATATAGTTTCTCATGTGTAAAACCTCTCTTTAATAGAAGTTGAATGTATCATCACCTATGAATCACCCCTTGAATCAACTATTGAGTATCGTTTTCTAGTTTATTAGAAGAATAAGCAACCCACTGAAAACACTTGGTTGACTCACACTAATTTGGAGACTAGCCCCACAATTAGTAGAAGAATTCTTAGATATCAACTCTATGAAGAAGAGTTCAATTAAGATCGAGGGATTTTGTGTAACATATCATCTAAATGAAGTCAAAGGTCCACTTACAAAAGCCCAAGAAAGTACCTTATTAAGAGCCCATTCAAAGTCCATCTTAAGGGTCATATCAAGAAAAAAGTATTTGAATTGTATTTTATTATTTATATTTCAATTTGATTTTTTATAATGTCTAAATTTTCAAAATTAGTGGTTTTTTTTGGCTGGTCATAAAAAAATAATAATCTAGGATTGTGGTTAGCACCTTCCTCCATTAATTGACACATACCACCCTTCAAAATTTCCTCCTCTATTTATTGACTTTTGATTATTGTAATCCCTATAAATAGGGCTAATATGATAAGTTATTGAATAAAATATTTTAGTGAGAATTTTGTCTCTTATTGCTTGGTGCATGGTGGCTTTAAGTGTTGTCTTTTTTTGTGAGATTAGGTATTTATATTTGCTTTTCTTTTAATATATTCATTAATCCTCCATAAACCTTGATTCTAAATTCTTCACCACTCTTCATCCTCATCCTAAGATTCTTATAATATCAGTAAACCATCAACCAAAACCACACAACCATTCGAATCCCCTCTTCATAGCTCTTGGCCAAGCAAAAGCATATGAAAGCCTATTCTTGTTCTCTAACTCTCAACACTAATTAAACCCATCCAAAACCACCCATCCACCCCAAATCATAATTACACATACTAAGATAATCACTAATAATCATTTCTAGTTGTTTATCCAATATTAAGCTACTTTTCCACAGAGATATTTCAAATCATCCCAAACTAGCCCAATCCAGACTAGTCTTCGTATTTTAGCTAGCATTCCCTCCTAAATCTTTTGACATCCTCCAAAACCTCTGCATCATAAATTAGAATTAACATCAAACATTAATAGAAAATTTTAGTACTTTATTTTATAAAAAATCCACCTATCTTTATCAATAATTCTCTTAGTATTTGATGCTTCTACATTTCCTCATTGGCTTTTAATAACAAATACACCAAATTTGATCCAATGTTTCTTTTGAATTCCAAAACAAAAACCTTGAAATTTAAAATTTGAGATCCATAGAAACATGAGAGCCACTATTTGAAATTAAAATTTTTGCAGGGGATAACCACTTCTAAGATGTAAGGGCTTGCTCTTTTAGGGAATTTATACCTTAGAATAAAATAAACTATATCCTACCCACAAAGAGTAGGGACTAAATCTTGACAATGTAAACCCATGTATTAAAACCATCATTTTATTATTAAATTGATTGATGGGTAGTATATTTTCCTTTCAATATAATATATTATTCATGATCACTTATAAAGTGAGAAATATTAAAACTTGTGTGATCCACACATTTCACCTCCGAATGATAAACCTTCTCCATGGTCACTACAATGATATTTTATTTTCAACCAATAATAAATGCTTATTATATGAGATAAAATAATTTTATCTAAAAATTTTTTCATGAAGTATATAAATGATGCCACTTACATCATTGATGTGAAGATACAGATAGAATGATTTAAATATATTTTAGGTTTGTCTCAAGATACTTATATCAATTATGATTTAAAAAGTTAAATGATGAAATATTTTTTTGGTCAAGTAAGATCCAATTATTTAAGTGCAAAAAAATTAGTTTAAGATAGTACCCAAAAAGTAACATTAATAAAGGAAGAAATTAGATATATTTTATAAATGTCGGTTATGGGTAACTTGATGTATATTTAAGTTTGCATAAGGTCAGTCATAACATTTACAATTGGCATGTTGTGGGGATATCAAAGTAATCCAAATATATATCACTAATGAGATGTATTGGAGGTGATAAGTTACTTGTAAGGTACTAAGGATCACATGCTAATATACAGGGAACTGGTTCTTTGGAACTGATTGACTACTTTAATTTTAACTTTTAGTTATATTAATTCTCATAAATCAACGTCTAGGTATTTCTTTATATTTTTTGGTGGAGGTGTGCTTTAGAAGATTCCTATGCTAACTATTATTTTAACTATGAAGACCAAGTTTATCTCTTATTTTAAGGCTACAACACATGAAATATGGTTGAAAAAACTTAAATTTATGGATTCTATATTTAAGCTATTAAAGGTATATTACAGAAGTTCAGTTGCCATCATTATGGAAAAGAATAACAAGAGTGGTTGTTAAATAAAGCAAATTAGCATTAAATGCTTAGCCAATAAAGAATAAGTTAAGGAGAATATAGTTGTTACTAAACTTGCAAGCTGTGAATTAATGGTAGATTCTTGCAAGTTGTGAATTAAGGATATATTATCTTTTGGCTAAAAACATACCACTATATAAGTTTAAGGATCAAATAAACATATGGGACTTGATTACTGTTATTGGTTTCATTGTAAAAATGAATATTATTAATGAAATTCTTATGACTATGATGTGTTTTATATATAATTATTTATATGTACACAAGCATCGATATTGATGAACATCTTTAATTTGGAAATTAAGTAAACATATAGTTTATTTATTAACTTATATGTGTATATGAATAAAAGATATAATTATTGAAATGGTTCAAAATAATACTCAGTCTTACATAATATATTACTATGATATCTAAATTTATTACTTACTAAAGTAATTACAAAATATTTGGACCAAATGGGAAAATCTTAATTCTTGTTATAGTTAAAATTTGGAACAAGTCAAAAGTGTTCCAATTTACTTCTCCATAAAATAAATTCGTAATTTTTTTTTCTTGAGCTTCCTTTAACAATTTTGATGGGTAGTAGTTATAAACGTGAATATAATGAAATAAAATTCTACTTTGATCCTTAAGCCTACAAACTCTTTTAGTGATCAATACACTATTAATTTGAAATCTATTAAAGTTTAGAAGTACTTCAAACTAATTAAAAATTACTCAATGAAAATAAATGAAATAAAAATTGATATTCATAAATATGTTAATTTTTATTTTTTTAATATGTGATTGAATTATAGAATTTGAAACTTGTATAGAGTCAAATTTTTTATTAACAAGGCATTCCTCTAAGTTTTTTCACAATCTAAGCCAACATAACTTGTGGATCTTGAGAACTATTAAAAAGAGGATGGATCTAATCTTCAAATTATTAGTGATCCTTGTCTGCTAGAGGAACCTAAAACCTCTTAATATATCTAGTAACATTTCATAGCGAATATTTCACCCCTTACACACCATAATGGTCTTGTGAAGGAACTATGTGGAGGAATTAAATAACCATTGAATCATTTTTAGGATGTAGGATCTTGTATTATTCTTGATATCACACAATCTAGTATAAGATCCTGAAATCCTCTGTGTATGAAGGGAAAAGCAGAAAGAGATACCTGAGAGAGCTCAATGCTGGGTGGTAAAAAGGACCTAGTTTTTGCCCCCGCCCCCCTAATAGGAATATAAATATAAATAATCCCCCCCCAAAAAAATCCCCCCCCCCCCCAACACCACAATATGAGAGGGGTGATTTAATTAGGATAAGGCTTCTGCCCAAGTGGGCAACTCGATGCTAGTGATTTGATGGGTGTCCTTTATCTCGAACAATGGGTTTTGTCTAAAAAATTATTGAACACATTTATTATTGATCAAACTCTATTTCTAGTTGGATTGGAGCACTTCAGATGACTGAAGATGCTACAAAGGATTAGGTCTTATTTTTCTTTATTAGTTTCACTATCAGCATTCCAAGGATTGCCCTTCTTCCTTTAGCTTTCATTATGATTTTCTATGTAGAGATTAGTCTTCGAGTGACAACTTAATGGCTTAGAAACCAACTCATCTTTTGCCGCTTAAACTTGGGCATATAAAAAAAATCCACTTCGCTCCACTCATCTTATTTGTTGAAGTTTGTTGTGAGTTTTGTTTTTGGCATTTTCTCTTGAGAGTGTTATTCCTGTCTTTCCCTTATCATTTCCTTTCCTTGTGTCAAATACAACAGTTAGTTTTGAGGGTTTTCAAAAGACATGCATTAAAATATTTACTCAAAGATGATTATGATGATTGAATTTCCCACATGTTTATATAAGGACAAAATTGTGCAGAGGGTCAATTATGTGCTTCTAGCTAGAGAGATTCTAGGTCTGTAGAAGCAAGGGCGACTAGCACTTTTACTTTGTAGAATGAAGATCCTCTATTTGATGGACGATGCTACAACACATATCCAGCATTGGGAAGATGAGAAGATAACCAAGAAAAAGTAGTCCATTTTTGCAACACAAAGAAAAATCTTAAAATAGAAAGAAGTTATTGGAGGAGGAGTCGCACTTGTAAAAGTCTTTGTTAAATTTGAATGATCCGATGGATGTTCTATCATCTGCAGATTTTTGTGTGTAGGTTACCGTCAATCCAAGTGAAGGCTTGGTTTTGGGATTTGAGAACTAAAGTGTTGACAAATGTAAAGACCCTGAAACCATCATCTCTATCTAAATAATTCCAATGTGTGAAGCTATGGAGGGATTTTCTGAAGGCGATAATCCTGTGTAGATCTAATTGAAGCTTCTTTTCTTCTTCTTGTTTTTTTTCTTATTTCTAAATTTTTGGTTTGCAAGGACGTCCTCAAGACGAACATGGAAGGGATATAATTGAATGAGACAAACATTTTTGAACTCTTAGTACTAAAAGAGCGGGTGATGAGCACAATTTCATTTAAAGGAGAACACATTTTTACATTTGGAGGGTTCGACCAACCCATTGTGATGGTCGATTTGTTAGAACTATCTGCTGATCAAAATATTTCTGAAGTTTGTGTCCCTTCCTTAGATGTTCTGCCTGTTGAAGCCTAAATGTATATTACCGAGCTAGAAGCCAGAGTTAACGAGATGAGCAGTAAGGAAATGCTCTTCACTTTGTAGCTTCATGAGCAAAGAGTAGATTCTGATAGAGAGATACTCAAAGTATCCAGTAGCAGTGATCGATATTTGAGAGCAAGATGGCTAAAATGCGCTACGCTATGGTGGTGGGATCCAGACTTTACCACTAGCTTGAGGAGGAAATTAAAGGATTGCATACTGAGATGGTGATCCTCCGACAACGAGTGGAGCTTAGGAGTCTGAATAATCTACTAATTGGTGGTAGGATGGTCCTCCGACATTTTATAAACATTGTAGTATTTTGTACATAAAACATACACAATAAGGGTCTTTCTCTCTTTTGTATTTGAGCTTTCTATTGGTGTTTTATGTCTGTAACCTCTTTATTTGAGTTGAATAAAGTTATTGATTATGTTATTCTTGACCCTTAGAATTTATGTATTTGTGACTATTTTATCATTTCATTATGTCTTAATTTGAACTTCATTTTGAAATCTTCGTTGATTGTGCTTCTTTTGGTCTATAAAAATGATGCATGTCTATTCCTTTGTTATGCTCGATACTTTTTCTTATCTTCTGATAATCTTTCTATTACATTCTGAGAGGTATTTAATGACATCTGGCTCATAGGAGAAGCTATGTGTTATGAAGGATAAAGACTTAAGGACTTCGTCAATGCCGCATACAGATACTCCATCCTCTTCACCTCATCAACGGTGAACACAACCTCGTCCAATTCAACAGCCGCTGCAGTGACTCCTTTTTGCTTTATTATCACCAATATCTCAACAAGAATCTGGCGCTCCACACGAGGGTGCTTATGAAGTAACCAAAAGAACCATGCTAGCGCTATCGAGCTAGTATCTCTACCTGTCATTACGAAACTAATGCAAAAGTCCTTGAGAAACTTATCAGAGAATCCTTGCTCACTACTCATTAGCCTTGATAGCAAATCTAACTGCTCGTTAAAGTTAAGAACAACCTTACAGTCTCGCACCATTTTTTTCCACGAACTTATGCAAGGAACGAACACCCAAAAAAATATTAGGTGTGGCAACTGTTGTGAAAAATGACGACAATAAAGTGAAAAATGGAACGAGAAAAATTACATGCAGAAAAACACCAGAGCAACACACAGATTTACGTGGTTCGACAAATTTGCGTGCGTCCACAGAGCTTTAGAGGATTTTATTTCTTTGAGTAATTACACCGTCGAGCTCCTCGACGTTTACAAGAAAATCTCTACTTTCTTCTCTACCTTCCTCTCCTCTCTCTCTCTTCCTCTTTTACTCTCTTAGAGGACTTGGCTTGGCCTTGCTTGGCTTGGCTTAGTTTGGCTTATGACAAACTATAAGAGGTTATTTATAGAAATTATGAGAGCAATAGGTGGGGGGAGGTAGGTGAGCGGTGGGTGGGTATGGTAGGTGAGTGGTAGGTGGGAATAGGTGGGAAAGTAGGCGAGTGGTATGTGAGATTCTTAATTAGGAAGCTAATTAAATTTCGGTGGACCGGGTCTCCACATTACCCAACATTTATCTCACTTGGAGACTGGAACACTGACTGCATCACCTACTGGCTGCATCATCTACTAGTTGTACCGACCTTTTTCTTAAACATGATATCCCAAACGTGATATCCTCACCTTTGCAACTCAAAGCCCATGTCTTCATGCCAAAAGATCAGCTGAAGTCATGCATAACTTCAGCTTCTCACGAGTAACACCCTCAGTTGACATATCACCATCAACATAGCTTGTACCACTAAGCTCTTTTTGGGTTACTCTTGTATATGCTTACAACTCTCACTGCATGAGCAATATCCCACTCCTACTGAAAGCCCTTTTTAACAAGTCTAGCCCTATACCTCTTACTATCATCAAACGTAGTCTTCACTCGGTACACCCACTTGTTGAAAAATGTCTTCTTTCCTGGTGAAAGTTCTGTCAGCTCCCAAGTCTAATTCCCTGGCAGGGAATTCGTCTTCTCCTCTTGGTCAGCTCCCACTTGCTTGAATTTTCATCTTCCAAGATTTCTTTATAGCTCTGTGGTTCTCCACCATTTGTCTGTACAATTCTTCTACTTCCTCATAATGCACCTCTGACTCATGTGTCCTCGCCTGAGTAAATTTGTATTCATATATAGTGTGTCAGTTTTCTTACCCCGAGCAAGTACTAATGCTCCTTTGGTAACCTTTCAGGTATTATCTGAGAACACCACCGAATGACCACCCTCATTGAGTTGCCCAACAGAGATGAGGTTTTTCTACAACTTAGAAACGTGTATGACGTTTTATAAAGTCCATTTGCTCTTGTTATGGAGTGCAATATCAACGTCTCTCATTCCCACCACGCTCAGAGCTTTTCCTTCAGCCAGATGTACCTTCCTAAAGTCACCTGCAACATAGTTTCGCATCAACTCCCGGTGGGAAGATGTATGGAAGGAAGCCACTAAATCAAGTATCTAATAATTAACAAAATTTTGAACTGCCAGCAATAGTGCATCATATATTTATCATATATTTCTTCAGTTACAACATTAGCGCCATCATTATCTTTCGTCTTAGGATTCTTGCAGTTTCTTTTTATGTGGCTAGCCTTGCTACAATTCCAGTAGGTTGCCTGTTGATCAGACTTTGATTTTAATCTTCCTTTGTTTGAGTTCATGTCATGTGATCTCTCTGGAATCAACATTCAACATCGAACTTGAACCCGAGGTCTCGTCAGAATCTTTCTTACGCACCTCCTCAGCCAAAATCAAATCACGAATATCATCATATTTTTGTTTGGATTTACCTGCAGAACTGCTAACTTCCATTCTCAAGGCTTTCCAGCTATTTGACAATGATGTCAATAAAATCAACGCACGTATCTCATCATCAAAATCAATTTCAACAGACGACAATTGATTTGTGATAGTATTAAAATCATTCGGGTATTGAGCAACAGAGACACCTTCCGCCATCTTCAAATTGAATAACTTTTTCATCAAATATATATATTGTTATTTGTCGATAGATTTTCATACATACTTGATAAAGCTTCCATGAGATCTGCAGTAGTCCTCTCCTTGATGATGTTTTGGGCATCCAATCTCGACAGGGTTAATCGAATAACCCCCAAAACCTGTCGATCCAACAGATTTCATTCCGCCTCGTCCATCTTTTCCGGTCGCTTTCTTAGTAACGGAAGATGAAGTTTCTTCCCATAGAGGTAGTCCTCTATCTGCACCCTCTAGTAAGAAAAATCTATGTCATTGAACCTCTCGATCCCAGATGTCATCACTTCATCTCCGCCCATCATTCTTCTTTAGATTCGAACCCAAAGATCTAATATCAATTGTTATGAAAAATGATGACATTAAAGCAAAACATGGAACGAGAAAAATTGCACGCAGAAAAATACCAGAGTGACATACAGATTTACGTGGTTTGACAAATTTGCCTACGTCCACAAAGTTGTATAGGATTTTGTTTCTTCGATAAATTACACCGTCGAACGCCTCAACATTTATAAGAAAACCTCTATTTTCTTCTCTCCCTTACTCTCTCTCTCTCTTCCTCTCTTACTCTCTTAGAGGACTTAACTTGGCTTAGCCTGGCTTATGACAAACCATAAGAGACTATTTATAGAAAATTGGAGAGCGGTAGGTGAGCGGTATGTGGGAAGATAGGTGAGCGGTAGGTAAGATTCTTAGTTAGAAAGCTAATTAAATTGCGGTGGACCGAGCCTCCACATTACCCAACAGCTACCGCATCTAATATATATTCCTTTAAATGAGGAGTTCATGGAAGAAAAAAATATAGTTAGGGCTACGGACTCCCAAAGAGAGGAGAGAAAGAGGAGGGAGAGAGAGTGGGGGATCCTCTCTCTCCTCAGTTGGGTAGCCATGACACTTAATATTTCTTGTCGTCTCTCAATAGCATCGACCCTTCATTAGGAGAATAAAATGAGGATTTATATTTCCATTCGTATCACAATATTCTCAAGTATTTACGTATCTAATATCAAATTCATTATATCCACTTACAAAATATTCTTATATTCAAATTATGTTAAAATTTATACGCTAAAGCTAATTCCATTCAACATCACCAGGAGTAGACGACATTTAATTATGGCATTTACTTTGAGTAAATAGCAGTTGACTCGAAAGAAGCTATGTAATATGAAGGATCAAACTTCCCTTTATAAGACTCTAAGGTAGGAATTTGAAATTTTTTCAGTGCGTGAGCTTCTGAATTTTCTCTTAAGAAAGGCCTTTCTGAAACCACATGTCTTTTGTTTCTTTTTCTTTCTCCTTCATCAATGGAGAAAGGCTTTCGTTTCTTTGATAGTTTTTCTTCCGTATCATCAGTCAATGAATCTGATAAGGATCTTTTTCTTCTTCTAGGTTCTTCTATTGAATATGATCTGGACTCCTGGTCAGAGTAATTCTCCTCACAATGATGTGCTTGCACTTGTTGAGCTTGCACAATTTCTCTAAGACAAGTTGGCCTCTCTGGTGATAGGATTCTTTGTTGTTGTATCTCAGCTTGAGGTACTCCTTGCTACTTTGTCTATGGAGGTAACACTCTTGGGTGTTGTTCCTCTATCACTCTTTGAGGATTCTGGCTTACTACAATATTCCTTCTATCTGGTTGTTGTTCACGAGCCACTGACCTGGAAGATCCAGTAGGAGTTCTCATTCCAGGATGCTTCATGTAAGTCTTGCACCTCCTTCATCTTCGATTCTCATTTCTTCCACTTGTTGGTGCACATATTTCCTAGTGACATCCATCTTTCTTTCCTATAGTATTGAAATGATGCAAAAAAGGATCTTGTTTTAAAGATTTGAGTATGATATCCACGCTCATCGAACCTTTCAATATGTTGAGTCCTTTTTGGGACGTAGGATCCCGTATTATTTTTGATACCACACAATCCGATATAAAATCATGAAATCCTCCTATGCGAGGAGGAAAAAATAGAAAGAGAGTCCCCAAAGAGCCCAAAGCGGATGGTAAAAAAGACCCTATCATTGCTCCCGATAGGCCCCCATCAAAAAAAAAATCTTGAAATCCTCCCGTGCAAGAAGGGACAAACAGAAAGAGGGAGCGATTCAAAACGACAAAATAATGTCATTTATGCGATCGAACTTCGGTGAACGCTCGAGAGACCCTCGTCCACTTCATTCGAGTGAACACACACGGCACATTCGGATGAACAGGCTGGAAGTTAAACACGCACTCAAACGAAACTTTATCCCTTGTTGCCGCTTCGAAAAGCTAAGTACCAATTTTAAGTCTCTTGAAAGCGAGATAAGGAGCACGGGAAAAGAAGCCCAAAAAAAAAGGGCATTTACATGCATAGCACCCAATTCCTATATATTTACACATCTAACACTTAAAATTTTATATTTTACATCTATGCCCACCAAATCTTTCCTATATAGCAACTCGATGTCAGTGATGTGATGAGTGTTCATTGTCTCGATCAGCGGATTCTAAAAAATTGTCGAATTTATTTATTATTGATCATACGCAACTTTCAGTTGGATCATAACACTTCGAACGATCAAACTCGATGTGATTATTTTGGTGAGCAGATCCGTTCGGAAAAAAATAAAAAGAAGAGTGATCGATTTTAATCTGATCGGATGATCGGCAGTCCGATTCTTCAAGTAAGAATTTCTGTCTCATTTAAATATACAATAATCAATAGCCAAATGCTCACAATATAAAAAAAAGGGCTTCTCCCCATCAAGCTTTTCCAAGATCTAAACAACTCAAAATATCTTCCTCCACCTCCCAAACTCTCTTAATGTTCACCATCATTTAAAATTCCTCCCTAACGTCAAATATTATCTAGCCTATTGTCAACAGATTACATCCACTGAATTGCTCAGCATCAATTATTGTATTTTTCATGTAGTCCAATTCCATCCTGGTGTGCAGCCCCACTTTTAAATATAAGGTTAATTTTGCCATCAACAGACCAAATTGAGAAAATAACATTTGAGAGTGATCACCCAACTAATTAAGGGCCCGCATCAAGGATACCTTTAATCCATGCAGGCTTTGGCTACACTGCATTTGACACAATGCCTAGTGACCTCTCTTTTGCAGCTTCACTCGACACAGATCATTTAGGCTCGGTTTGAAGAGGATTCACATTAAGCGAAGCTCCCTTAAACACGACGTTTGCGGAATCGAAGCAAGGGTGGGCAATTCAAAACGGCCAAATAATGTCATTTTTGCGAATGAACTTCGGCGAATGCTCAAGAAACGCGCTTCCACTTCGTTTGAGTAAACACACAGGATGAACAAGTTGAAAGTTAAATGCGAACTCAAGTAAAACCTTGTCCCTTTGAGTAACTGCTTTGGCAGTTTTCATAGCATTTGTGGAGGACCAATTTAAAGTCTCGTGAAAGCGAGATAAGTAGCACGGGAAAATAAGCCAAAAGAGCGGACATTTACATGCATAGCACCCAATTTTTGTATATTTACACAACAAGACACTTAAAATTTTATTTCTTACATTAATGCCCTCGAAATCTTTCATATGCATCAAAATTATCATGATTTTGAATTTAAAAAAGTGAATTATGACATTTATTGCATACATATGATGACAAATGTGAACATCAAAATCAAGATGTTTAATATGTAAATATATAGGAATTAAGTGGTATGTACGTAAATCTTCCATAAGAAAAAGCAGGAAAAAGCGTGAAGTGGAAAGTAACAACAAAGGAGAGCTCACATGCACGTACATTGATTGGGTTCAAGAGATATAATGTAAATGTATTATTATTTTTATTTTAATAAAAAAGATCTTTTTTTTTTCTGTGATTTATTTTAAGATGAAGATAATATAAATTTTAATTAAATATTCATATATTTTTGATATGTCATCAGTAATTTTAATTGTTTGGCATGAATCTTGAGTTTTGTCGTGAATCTCGAGGTAAGTTTTAAACTAAAAAATATGTGATCTCAAATTAAAAAACCATATAGAACTTTGATTTCAACAAACTTACAGTTAAATTGACTGGCTCGACTAGATGGACTCAATGACGTCAAAATTGGCCTAATTCGAGTCAAATCAAGTCTGCTTCAAGCTATTAAATTGCGTTTTCAAGCTTTTGGTGCCTAATTAGAAAATCAATAGATTTAAAATCTGACGAGCATATAGTCAAATAGAGCGTCTCAATAAGACGAATTCAACGAACACAAGATCACTCAATTCTGACATTGTAAAACCCTTAAATGTCAATAAAATGCTATCCAGTTGTGGGAATCTCTCTTGGGCGTTTGATGAATCCTATCTTTATTTACAGGGGAGGTACTGTCATACACTATAAACAAAGCCCTACCCCTTTCATGAGAGGAGCCATGGAGAGGGACCTGGAGCTTGATGTAGATTTGAAGGATAAGAGATGGAGCCAATTTTCAATATTGTTCTGAACCGAAGACCTGAAGACCCGAAGAACACTTATTCCTCCTACATCTGTCGACCACCACTCGTTGACCATTATCGATCACCCCCTACACATCGCCATTGGTGAACCTTGTAGGGTAACAAAGTATAGCATAACAACACATTCTGAATAAGATGCACGACATGATTCAAAAATGGTGCAATGACATGCCCTAAAGACGATGCAACGGCAGGACCCAATGATGGTGCAACGTCGTACCCCCAAAGACTTTGCAACGATGCACTCGAAGATGGTATAATGATTCACATAAAAAACGGTATAATGATGTACTTCGAATAATGTAATGATGCATCCCAAAAATGGTGTAGCAGTGCACCCCAAAAATAATGTAACTCTCTACAATAACTTTTTACAACCGTTGTACTCAAAATGCAACGATAATCTTAGAAATTTTGAAGTTCTCTCCTCACAACTCTCATTATGGCTTATGACAAATGTGGTTCATTGCAATTGTAGCCCTTTACTATTGACTTGATAACTAACTTACTCTACTAAAGCCCCTCACTACTGGTTGTGTTACTAAATACGACCTACATGGCTCACAGCCCATGCACCTCTTATCTTTGGCCTTTGTGTCCTACAAAAGTTAATGCAACTTACCACTACAACCTACATAACCAACTATGACGTACATGACTCACAGTTCATGCAGCTCCCAACTCCATCCTTGATAGCCTACATAAGTTATTAATGCTCATCACTACTACCTATGTGATTAACTACTACATTCGTGGTCACAACTCGTACTACTTCCAACTTCAGTCTCTAGGCCCACAAATGTTGTTTCAGCACACCACTACAGCTTATGCGACCAACTATGGCCTATGTAGTTTGCAAACATACAGTTCCCAACTCCAGCCTCAATGATCAATAGATATTATTGTGACTCACCACTACGGCTTATGTGATCCACAGATCACGCAACTCCCTCTTACAGCCACTGTAGCCGACCAATGCTCTTGAAGCTACCACCCATGGCCTATAAGGCCAACTACTGTCATGGATTTCATTTATGGCCTCTACAACATTCACGACAGAATACTATCTCTACAACAACTAACTACAAACTTCACAACCCGTTACAACTATCATTGCTAAAATATTATTATACATTAACTTTGGAATTTCATCTTCACTATTTCAAGAGAAGAGTGGGCATACATACTTATAATTACTTTGTGGATTACATTGATTGGGCTAAACCCTGTGTTTTTTCTTTTTTCTTTTTAGTATTTTGCACATAAAAATCATGGTGTATCCTCCCCTAATTTTCTTTTATATATGTGTGTATTGAATCTCATACTATAGTGTCACACTAATTTATTACTCCCCAATTGAGGATCTTCTAGCATGCATTAGTTTGATATCGTCTATGGGAATGAAGTTATGTTCAACAAAATCTTGAAGTCTGGGTTGTTGAGCCCTTGCTTCGTTACATTCTTCAATGTGGGGGCCAACCTCAGCTACAATCTCGACAGAATCTCGACATGTCATTCATATTAATCTTGTAGGCACGTGTATGGTGAGATAGTCATCTCATATTTTATTTGGACATTATGTCATTGAGAACCACTTTTGGTGGGTAGTTTTTTGTTATGACATTGATGTATCCATCACAGATCTTGAAAGATTTTTGTCTAAATGATTAGATGCATCATTTGAAGAATATTATAATACTTAAAGAGGTATAAATATTTCCTTGAAATGGATCTTATTATTATGATAAGAAAAATGTTTAAGATTAATGAGTCTGTTGACCATAGATTTTTCCCCTACCTTATGGGTGTAAAGTTTATTTTATTATGAGTTCTGTGATTCCAACAAGAGTAATCCCTCTTAGTTAATAAGATTCCAGAAGTTAAACTCTTGATTAAATTATGGGCTTATATCATTCAAGATTTCAAGTTTGAAATCTTTCAAATGAAAAGATTTAAAATTTTAAGAGAATTTCAAATGAGAGAGTTTTGGGGTTTGAATAAAGTGTTTTGGAATTCAAAAGGTTAAGACTTGCATTGTAATGATGATGTGTCTTGAAAAGACCTAGGAAAAGAATTAATTGATGGCTGCAAAATCTCCGTAAAGTGGGTGACCACTTCATGTAAATAGAAAGTGGTTTGCAAGAGTACCGCGTATCGTTCCTAAGGGAAAATGAGTTAAGAAAAATTTAGAATCAATAAATCTATAGTTTACTAGCTATCTCACCAAGTTTAGTGTAATCAAAAAAATTGAAGAGGAAAATTTTAAATTTAGCAAAGCTAGTAGAAAAGGGAAGTGAAGGAAAGCATGAGTTAAACTTCTTAGGTTTCTTCAAGATGGTTGAGGATTGTGCCTTTATGATTCAAATGCAATACTTGATTATATTTTTCTATTCGTTTCTCCTATGTGATTGTTGTCAACTAGGGATGATTTTTCTTCTAAGCCTAAGCCTAGGTTAGAAGATGATTTGGAACACCACAACGTTAAGATTTTCTTAAACTTAAGGTGTTTACCAGTATTTCTCAACTCCCTTTTCCCTGTTGCAAAGCCTAAATTAAAATGTCTATTCTAATAGAATTTTATGGTTAACTCAATCGTTCCACTACGCAACGGGCATAAGTCATAAATCACGATAAGTTTTAACGTCTTAACTGGCCAGGTTCCAAGTAAACGAATGTCAAAGGGTTAAAGAAAAATATTAAAATAAAAAAATTTATCCACAAATCACAGAGGCATGAAAAAGAAGTTTAGTTACTCATATTTGGAAGAAAAACCACATGTGAATTTATGGAAAACAAAGCTGAAAGCAACATTTTTATTAAATAAAAGCATGACTCAATGATTTGTGAAACTTCTCTCTTGCAAAATGTAGCAAAAAAAAAATTCTCTCATACAACATCTCAAGATAGCTATGAAAATTTAAAAAAAAAATAGACATGAAGAAATCTACTTGTTTGTTCTCCCGAGAAGAAGAACAACAGGAAACTCTCAAGCTCTCTCTAACCTTAGCCTCCATTGTCTGAAAATTCTCCAAACTCCCCTCGAAATTGAGCCCTAATGTTCTTTTATATGACTCATTTAAATTTTGTCCCGATCGAACAACATGAACTCAAAAATTTGTTTCCATAAGCAACAAGATACATCGACATGGCTACGCCTGAAGGGCGGCGAGGCCGCTCCTCAAGGCGATCCGTATCACTTTTGAACTAGTGTGGCCACGTTGGTTCTATGGTGTGACCTAACTACACAGCTGGCATGGGCACGCCAAAAGTAGGTGTGGTAATGCTAGGCTGGAAAATTCCCCAATTTTGTCATTTTGCTCTGATTTACATGTTAATCCTCCTAGAACCTGCAAAAAACATATCCAACTTTCCAAAAGCATAAAATCATGATATAAAAAGAATAATTTGCATGAATTAGAGCATAAAAAACATGTAAAATTGACACATGTCAATCCCCTCAAACATACTCATTACTTGCCTTCAAGTACTCCTTATGACTTAGCTCATATTTCCAAAAATAGGTTGCCTTTATTTTATGAAAATCTTAGTCTTTTAATAGTGATAAATAAAATATTTATTAAGGTTTCCATATCTAAGTAAAGATTTTCTTGGATAATATAACCTTATACCCTTCATGATTTGCCTCATGCTAAATATAATCACTCTTTATTACTTAGATTGGTGAGACTAAAATTCCCTTACTTCTTCAAGGATAATTAAACACTAAATTTTTGTTACAACAATAGGTTTTCCCTTAATTCTACACGAACTTATAACGTTTCTAAAATCTTAATAAAAGTATAACCGTTCAACATAGGGAAGAAGCTAAAAAACCATGTTTTTATATGGTCATGCTTAACCTCAAGCTTCTTCTTCATGCCTTTTTTCTTACTTTATTTTCCTTCAGTTCATTTCGAATATACATTTTCTTCTTTTCTTTCTTCTTTTTTTAGGACCGACATCAGACCCCCTTTCAACACCTCTTGGACATCTTGCAGATCGCCTGGTAAGGTCCCCGGCTTGCTGCGCGCCGAGCCACTCCTACAGGCGAGTGGCAATCTCCCAGTTGCAAGATGTAGAATTGACCAAGTACTTTTTAAGCTAGTCCTTGAATTTATTCTAAATGTTGAGCAAGCAAAGTTTTCACCCAGGCGAAAACATGGCAAACCCTCTCTAGTCAACCTTGAATGAAAAGTAGTGAATGAAGGTGTCAATCAACCAAGGGATGCTGAAAAGACGTCAACGAAAGTCGTGATAGTCGTGGTGGAGTGGAAGAACTTGGGTCGGAATGACCCCATCTTGAGTGAAGACACTCCTGAGCTCGAACCATAAGGGCAACCAAAGACCGAACTTAAATTGATCCTGGTAGAACACTGGATCAGGGCCCACATCATTCGCCGGGTGCTCTGTTACGAACATGCTGCAGATGGTGATATGGTCACCCAACACGTAATGCTCATGAAGACTCTTCATGTCCTGGTTCTTCAAAGAAGAAGGATTGGTGTCCATCACGATGCCAAAGAGAAGCAGAGAATACTTTGGAGCCATTGCAGTCGAACCAAAAGAACGGATGAAAATGGAGGAAAAGAAATCAGAAGGCTCAAAGAACAAAGTACAAAAGTGGAATAGGGAGAACCCTAAACCTATTTATAAGACGACTGTGTAAACCGAAAAGTCGCATAAAGAAAAGCATGGCACTAATTGTCATTTCAAATTCCTCTAAATATTACCTTATTACAAATATCATTATTGTAGGTTTTGAGACAAAATGTTTACTAAATGTGTCCTCCGTGGCTTCAGACGAGGTATACACCTTCTTAAGCAACCTATGGAAGACCGACTCTCCATCAAGCTTAATGTGCTCCATCTGGTCGGACCTCATTATGGAATTGACTTAGAACTACTGAACCGCAGATGAAACTCATCTTAACTTGGATGTTGTTCAAAGAACCTAGCGGCGATGCAGCCTCTCCCCCCGGCTGAGCGATGGTAGCTGACTGCTGTTGAAAGGCGACCTCTAGACTTTCACAACGAGCCATCCATCCCTGCAAGACAAGTCCACAGGGTTTTTCGTTGTCTGGTATAGAGCCTATACCATCTTCTGCACTCGACATGCTACAAACCCAGGGGGTCTCTGGTACATAGGCCAATCCTGCTGTGAGCTTCCGTACGCGTTGGTAGATAGGAAAGAGGGGATGACCAAATCAAGGGACTCAGCGACAACGACAGGAATCAAGTCAAACACATCACTTGGCGGCCAGTTGTGCTCGACATCCTCCGCTCTGATCGACACAACTGCGTTTAAAAGGAAGGTTAAAGTTACTATGCTAAAAAAGTCAAAAAAGAAATTTCTTACATACCCATGAGCTCTCCAACTCTGATTCAATCAAGGGATGACCTTCCTCTCCCGTTGTGGTGCCTCCTTTCTTTTCCCTTGACGGCAGCGGCAAAGGGACAACCACCACCTCTGGCCTCGGGCTACAGTGATCATATACAGCTTTTCCCTGGACAAGGGCAACGGATAAACCATAGTCCTGACCTCGCTCGGGCCAGAACAGACAGGTTTCTAAAGCCTCTTTGGCGACCTTCTTTCGAACCCCTTAGAAGAAGCAACCTAGTCGACCGACTCGAGGCCGACCGTCTCTCGCTTTTTTTCTTTCCTGCCACCTTTTTTTTTGGTATAAATGTTGAAGCAGGTAGATAACCCGCCAAGACCAGTAGGTTCATGTCAACCGTCTTTTTGCTTGTGCCACCTAACAAGAGGCCTATTCAGCAACTCGAAAAATGTTGGCAAAAGATGAACCCAACTTCTGGCCTTATTTCTAACACATAGGGACAAAAATGAAGGAACAACTAATCATTAAGTTTTCTTGATTTCTATGACAAGATTAAAATAATAATTTCCCTATTTTTATCCAACTATCGCCACCAAAGTGCAGGAAAATTCGAGGAACTAATATGTATACACTAGAACTACAGGCACAAATCTCAAAGAGAATGAACGACCAAAAATAAAAAGCTTCCCCAAAGGGTTAAAAATCAACCGACAAGTCGCCGCCATGCAGGTGAAGTCGTCTCTAAATGCGGGACAGGTTAAAGCTCTGAAGATGGTCCCTCGCCCAATTGCGACAGAAACCGCCAAGGTAAGGCATAATTCATCATAACAACAAGTCTCATCGGATACCTCACACAGGAAGTGACAAGATCGGCCTAGGATCTTGCAAATAGGGGTATTCGGCTGAGGCGACGAACTGACCAGGTAGACAAGACATAGGTCTCATAAGACTTTAGTCAAAGTAACAAATGAGTCACAGTTCACCCGACAAACACAAATCGACTCATCAAACGACTAATTGTCAAACAAAAGTGCTGGCAGAAACCTCCTAATTGTGATTGGGTGTAAGACCAACTCTTGTCGCGGCTGACGAGATTGTCGTTCAACTGAATGCCTCAGTCAATCAAACACAAGGCATGATCGCCACCCAATCAATCACCTCACTCGACCGCATTCTAGAGAATCGGCCAACCAATTACCACCTTATCAAAATCCAAATTGTAATACAGCTGGAATAAAATTCATACAATTTATTAAAACATTAATCATATTAACAATGTTTTGCATAATTGTTTCATCTTTTATGTACTTTTACTAAATGCATTCTTATAAATAAGAGAAAAAAGGACGACCAAAGGGGTAGGCCATTTGGACTCCCCCGATTCCCCCACATTAACTCGATTCAATTTGTTCTCTCATTTGCTCGACTCTTAACTCTCAAGGCGTGTTCGTAAAAGACAATTCGAGATCCAACACCTCCTCAACTTCTTTTTTACAAATGTGACAGTAAAAAATTATTTAAAAATTTAAAAAATTCATGTCATAATTTTTCGATAAATTTTACACTAACCGTCAACTAACTAACGCAACCGTCCACTGCTCACACCTGAGGAGTGTTAAGAAAATAAATAAATCAATCAATCAATAAATATTCATATATTCAAATACATTTTATTTTTAATGAAAACAAATAAAAAAAACAAAACACAACTAATCCTTAAAATTTCAAGGTAATGTTGCAACTTGCAAAATACATTAGAATTTGAAAATGAGACTCACATAGATAAATCTCATCCAAGCCATGATGCAATCATAAAGAAATGCTTCCTAGAAACAAGAAAGAATTTTAATAAGACCTTTAAAATATCCAAAGAAACAACAGAACACAAGAAACAACTCTTCTCTACAGTAATGCACAAACATCACCAGACTTTTTCACATCCTCATCAGTTCTTTTCCGTCATCGGACCTTGTCCCTCATAAAACATTTGTTGCTTGTTATACATACGATGCCGCCTCTCTCGAGTATAGATGACCCAGAAAACGGTGGACAGCATCACCGCAGCGGAGACGAGCGTGAGGCCAGCAAATACCCAGTTTGTGTACTTTCTAAGACTAGGACAGTTGTTCTGGTTTATGGAGCTAAACGTCTGTCTGGCAAATGTGCAGTCCTCCAGCTGAACAAGGAAAGGAGCATAGTGGTATAAAGCATAACCCACACTCACTGCAGCATTCATCTGATCATACAGAGTTGGGGTGACACGGCCTACAGTTCTACATATCTCAATCCCATTCACGAGGCTGACATTGCACTCATAGTTCCTCCACACCTGCATTCAGAAGTATGTTTTAGTTACCTCCTCCATGGATATAAGTTCTTATGATATTTGTATGGAGAAATATAATGTTATTTCCTCTGTTTACTAATCAAGTTTTAAGCTTCTGGAAACAGGAAGGTAAGTAGTAAGTAGCTCATATGACATTTCTTAGCTTACCAATAGTTATGACAAGGTTTCAACTGTAAAAAAAAAAAAAACTTTCGAGATTTTATATATTTACACATCTAGTATATAATTTTTTATACGCATAATTACATACAGAGCATCCGAAAAATTGTTTTCTACAAAATTTAGCATCGAGGTGATATTTTCGAACTAACGAACTGATGTATTTATTGGTGTCACGATCAAATCACTAAGAGTTTAAATAAAAAGAAAAATATGGACTAGGGTTTTATCATGAATTTTGATATTTGAGTGAGAATTTGAAAAATAGACGAAAGAGGGTGCTATTGCAATGTTTGGGGTACTACCTTAATGTCTAACTGTCGCAAAAATATACAGTTTAGAGAAGTTGCCGTTAGTGACAATTTGTCATTTAAAGGATATTATACTCTCTCTCTCTCTCT
>NW_018164534.1:83525-85134 GCF_001263595.1 Phalaenopsis equestris
TAATATATATATATATATATATATATATATATATAAAAGTTTAAAGCACCACAAGCTTGTGTCGTTATGTGATTCTGCATCTTTTATCGTATAGAAATAGTGTGGATTCTAATTCAACACCCTATATCTGTTTTTCCAATAACCTTAAACGGGCAAATTTTGAGCCAAACACGAACAAGAATATAAATATATAAATCGAGCTGAACACAAACAAACTGTTCACGAGCAATTTTGAATGAGCCAATTTTGAATAGAATTAATTTCGAACGATCCGAGTACGAGTCAAGCCTAAGTATAGCCCTACGTATAAGCTTTTAACCTAAAGCAAAGTCAAAAAGGGCTTTAGCCTCACGAATCTAAATTAGAGAGCTTCCCTCCATTGTATATATACCATCCTCGCTCCAACTCTCAGAAAGGACTTCCAAAATGCCACGTAGCTGGCTTATAGAAGAAACTTCAATAAATATTAGGTGTATGGGGTTCCTGAGGCTGAATCTAAATCATAGTTGGTTTTGAATTTCTAACCAGTTTAATATTCCAATTAGTTTGGATCAAGTAAGTTTAGGTCTAGTGAATTTTGGATCAGAATCGACCCCGACCAATGAACCTGATCAATAAAAATGCTCATTATAAAATACCACAAAAATAATGAAGAAGCAATGTCCCAGAAATATATAAAAATACCATCACAAATATGAAAATTCATAAAAAATAGCAAAAGCATAAAAATATAAAATACTAACTACTCTGAGCTTAGAATAAACTCTACCTCCACACTGAGTTGACCAATGTGCTAAATTAATTTTTTTACTCAAACTCACGTACAAGCTTATTCTATTTCAACATTCTCAACTAAACAAAGATCAAAATTTATACCAATAAAGGTGTGGCACAAGTCCCCCATAGACCTAATTGTAACATGTCCCCCATCAACCGTATTGCTTTTAAATTTAAAGTTTGCATTGTTCATAATGACATATATTCAAGCTTATGACATTTCTTAAAACATTTGATTCGGTACAAAGCCCTCTTTAAAACTTGAATCGATCTAAGATTGGTCATTTAAATAGTTTTTATTGCAGTTTATGAGGTTTCATTAAAAGCAACACATGGTTCATGACTTTAGAGTTGAGTTAAAATAGACCTGGTAAGGTAATAAACTAATTTCTACAATTCACCCGGGATGACAAAATCATGATCTCCCAAGATAAACCCCCTGGATCATAATTTTCATTATTTGAAAGTTCTCATTTGTGGGAGAGATAATTAATCATGAATGCTTGCACCAATGGAAAACCTTCAAACTGAAAAAAGTCTTAACAAGAGAAAAATCTTTAGATAGTGAGTTATCAGTGCATAATCTACTTTTTAAAAAGCATTCCATCCTTGCAAAAGATGGTAAGAGAGCAGTTTTTAGAGCCCTTCCAAACACAATCAACAATAATATGATATTATATCATACTTTTTTATCAGTATAATTTAAGCATAATTTGCATAACTATTGTAGGCAATATTTAAATGTTTAATATTTTAACCTAATATTATGAATTATTACAACCAAGATAAATTTAATGGCAAATTTAAATATTTTCTTTGCATGACAATTTTA
>NW_018164534.1:85234-101284 GCF_001263595.1 Phalaenopsis equestris
TTTTTTTTTTAAGCGCCGACAGCCTCTCATGTTAATAGAAAGGGATTAATCCCACAAAATATTATCAAGGCTTGCCAACACTTGAATAATGCACATTCATGGCGCTCATACAAATTTGGGAGAAGATAGATATGTATTGGACTCTAGAACCTTTTTCTTTTTTGCATACTTTGGGGTCCTAGTTATAATTCAAAAGTCCAAAATAACTGCTCACAATCCATCAAGCTTTACTCAATGACAGCAAGATTCAATACAATTAACATGAATTTCAGTAGCATCAAATCATCCATAAAAATTCTAGCCTTTAATTTGTAAATCATAATTCTTCATTTACTTCAAGCCATGCCAAAAAAGACGAGTGAACTATGCACAACAGGGAGTCCACATAGCCAATAGCAGTGAGGAATATAGGTGGTTAGTATTTACTAGTGAGAAGCAATTAGGAAAAAATATTGAATAAATATAGGCAATAACATCATTAAGTGTAATAGCAGAATAATTACCAGTATGTAGGCAAAAATAGAGCAAAATAGAGAGAAAATAAAAAATAATAAGCAGATAGAAGCATACCAAAAATCAGTGGGGAAGTAGGGGAAAGGAAAACTAATAAGAGAAAATCAGGTGCAACAAACCAACAGTAGGTATCCATCCAACTCTCATATATGCTCCAACTATTAAACTAAAATTTGAACTCTAGATGTGGTGACTTTGAATTCAATGAGCCAAATTATAACATAGTAGTAATGAACTAAACCTACCAAATATTCAAAATGCTAAAGACAAAAACCTGTTTTAATAGAAACCGAGAGCCATCAGGATAGGTATTTTTACACAATTAAAAATAAAGAAAGAAAAAAACAATGAATCAATTCATAATATTCATCACAATATGTGTATCCAACTAGTATACATGTTTAGATTTCTTTCAAGTGTACTCAGATTTAAAAAAAAATGTATGAAAAAGTAAGTGCTTCATTTTGTCATGCAATTCTAGAAAAAATGTTGTGTGTTGCAAAATAACTGATTAATCATATAAATTCTATCATGTAAGATATAAGAAATTTATAATCCTCCAACATTAGTAGTGGACACAATCTCTTCATATGGAAATAACTTCTAGAACAGGATAGATAGATACATCTAGTAAGGTGTTGGATGTAAATTCACTAGAGATTGATGGAAAAAGAAAAGAATCCAAGATATTGGTAGTAGGTTCATTAAAAAAAGACAAATTAAAAACATTGAAGCTTAGAATAGTACCAAAACATCCAAAATTTTCCAATTTATAGTATTTATCCCAATGTATTGTGTTGTATGGTTTTATATGGCCTTATCTTTCTTGCACTCAATTCTACAAAAGGTTATATAGAATTTAAACGCAGCATTATCTGATCATGCAGCTTGAATTCTACTTATCTAATGTTCCCATCAGTCGCAAATTTAAAATTGTTATAATAAACAATTACCTCTTTTATAAATTTATTCAAGCAAATAAGAAAAGTTATGTGATCATGTAAATGATATAAAAGTGGAAATGAAAATGATATCATATCAAAACTAGGTCTACAAATGAGCTAATCGTCCGACAAATAACTCGTGACTTAGCTCTATTAGAGCTTGTTCATAATTGATTAACTAATCAAATAACTATGAACATCTTTATAAATGCTCAGTAAATAGATTAAGAAGCTTGAAAATCTTATTGTTCGGTTCATTTATGATTATGAACAATATAGTTTAAAGCTCATGAAACAACTCGTTAAGAAGCTCATAAACAAGCTCAATTAAAAAGATCATAAGAAAGCTTGTCAAGAAGCTTGATTCATTTATGATTATTAATAATATCATTCATAAAGCACATGAACAATTTTTTGCTCGATTGTTGTTTTTTATTGATAGTTAGTCCAATAACATTTGGAAGATAAAGATAGTATTGCTTAAATTGTAGTACTGAGCTTTGTCACAGAAGCTTATAACCAATGTGGAGGATGCAGATGGTTCACATGAATGTTCCTAAGCTTTGAGTTTATAGGATCTTGCTAGATTGGATCTTATGACTATTTTTATTATCTTAAATTAAAATTTTATTTTTCCTTTTAAATCTTGATAATGCACATCTAAGTTGCCAAATGAGCTGCACATTTAAAGTTCAATAATCACAAATAAATCAAGCTTGAGCTAAGCTCAAAACAAGTACAAAATATTCATGAATTTAAATGAAACAAACTTGAATACAATTTTTAAAGCTTGAATCGAGCTTGAGATGACCTTTAACGTGCTTCTAATAAACAAGATCGTGCTCAAATAACCTCCAGTTCAGCTCAACTCGATTCATTTGCTACCTGACAATATGCATTCTAAGGGAATAATAATTATTATTATAGTATAGTCATATACAATGAGATAATAAAGAAACCTGAAAATATGCAATTCACACAAACATGAAATGCTTAAAATAACAAATGTCTTTAAGGAAAGCTATCCTAATTATCTTAAATACTAGAGGTATTGAGTTAAACACTTTCAAATTCGACTAAACATAAAATTTCATGCTTCTTTTATGGCTTTTGTTATTAATAAATTCTTAAAATATTGATAATGATTTAAATTCTTCCTTAGGTCTATGTTTAAGAATTTGGATGTCGAGAAACTAGGAATTAAACCCAAATTCAATTTCAATTTGCTTAACAAAGAAAATTTTGTTAGAGTTTTCGAGAAGACTTAAGTTAGCTTATTCAATTAATTTATCACTTTTAGTAGCCATAATTGGATTTTGGTTCGATGAGCCTTATCAAGATTAAAAAATGAGATTTTAGGTACAACTATGATTGAATTTAGGTTTAATTAACAAGGATTAGATACAAATTTTGTATACAATTTAGGTTTAACTATTACCTTTGGTTTCATTTCAATTTAAATTTAGTTTATAATTGTAACTTAGAGTCGGAATTAATCTCTTGTTCAAATTTAATTCCTAATTTTCACAGACATGCAATAGCAAAATCAAAGTACAGCTCTTGTTTAAGTATAAATTCAAGTTTATATTTGGAAGTTTCTATGAGAATTTTAGATTCACACTCATGATTGAATTTAGTTTCTAATTGTAAGTTAGCTTTATATTCAATTGCAAGTTCAGGTTTTTGAGAATTAATGTCAATTTCGACTTCAAATTCAAGTTGCAACTCTTGTTGACCAAATTTTAATAGAACATATTCAAATTCAACACAATCAAATATGGAATTCATGTTGCAATTGTGAACCTTCATCTATTTGTAATACATTTCAAAAAAGTTCAATTGTAATTATAAATCTTCATCTAATTCAGTTTTAAAAAATATGTGTGAACTACAGTTTCTATAACGAGATTAAATTTGACCATGTATGATTTTTGTGTTAGTATATTCTTTGTAGGTTCAAGAGAAGGTAAACTTTTCTCTTTTTAGATTTTCATTACGGTTGTGATATTTCTAATAGATGATACATAGAATACCTTAATATTCAAATATCTAAATAAAAACTAAATTGATTGATGTATTGTAGTGTAAACAACCTTAATCTTGTCTCTAAGACTGTAAATGAAATAAATTGTGATAATGATACGAACGAGACAAGTTTTCATAGTAATCGGGGCAAAAATAATAGATTTTCTTTTGCCGGTAACAACAACAACAACAAAGCCTTAATCCCACTACATGGGGTCGGCTACATGAATCCTTTTTCTCCATTACGTCCTATATAAATTAAGATAATAAAGTAAGATTATTTTTTATACAATATAACCAAGTCTTTCTAGGTCTACCTTTGTCTTTCTTAAAGCCATGAGAGCCCTGTCCGGTTCGAATGTTCGATGTTTTAGGGTTTAGGGTCCAACGGGTGCAACATCGGGTCACACACCGCGTTTTTCCGGTATCGAATACGTTGAGGTTAGGTCGGCAAGTTCAGAGTTCACCAAGTTCACGTCGACGCCAGCTTGGCCGCACGCACCTAATCATTCTCATCTCGGCAACACTTTCTTAGTATTATGCTTCTCTATTAAAGGAACATTCAACGCCATAAAGCATTGCAGAACTTACCACTGTTTTATAAAATTTTCCTTTCAGTCTAAGCGGTACTTTTCTATCACACAAAAGGCCCGAAGCATTCCTCCACTTCAACCAACCAACTTGAATTCTACTATTAACATCCCCATCTATATCACCATCGCATTGAACAACCGACTTGAGATATCTAAATCGTTCACACCTTTTAATAATTTGATCACCCAAAGTTACACTTCTATTACTAGAGCTACTACTACTAAAATTACATTCCACGTATTCAGTTTTAGTTCTACTCAAATGAAAGCCTTTAGACTCCAATGTAAACCTCCATAATTCAAGTTTTTCCCGACCTTTAGTTCTACTCAAATAAATATCATATGAGTAAATTGCCCTTTTAATCTTACGTCTAACATAAGTTTTCAAATTATTTGGCAGACGGTATCATAGGTGTTGGTCTAACATTACTCTCATCCCAAAAAGACGAATTGTCCTCAAGGTGGAAGTGAGGAAACTGTTGTTGGATTAAGTCACATGGTTCCTACATGGTGTCATAATCTGGAAATCATTTCCATTTAATCAGCACTTTTTTCCCACTTGTCGATTGCTCACACACCCCTTTTAACTCAAGTGGCTCCAAGAAAACTTTCATATCATCATCATCTCCTCAGAAGTTCCCGATGCAAAAAACTTAATCTATTAATGTAACCATAATCTTGTTGTGCATAATTTCTCCCAATATTTAGATTAATAGTAGTACCCTTAGTGACTCCCACTAAACGAACCTCAGCTGATAGATTTCCATATACGACATCAACAACTGCATTAGATATTGGACGTATCCATAGATGTTGTAGCATGTACCTAGCTTGAATTCTTCCAAATTCAACATCTGCATACTTGTAGTGCCATACAAGTGAGGTATCCCAATGCTCGAAAGGAGACCAACGAGCTCTTCCTATAAAATACTTGAAAACATGCTTCAAACTATTAACCCAATAAGTGTTAACATGTTCTGACATTGTAGACATCCACTCTCAATCTATAAGATGCCATAACGTCCCATTTTATGTTGTCAGCCACATATTGTATTCCCCAAAATTATCATCTAAGACATTTGTATCACTTCCACTAAACAAATAGTAGTTGTTGGATTCTTGAAAAGTGTTGTTAATGGGTCTTTTAAGTTTACATGAAGCTTAAGTCTCATCTTCTTAATTTGATCGACTCTTTTTCTACCAGAAGATTCAGCCAACTCTATTAGCATTGAATTGAAACCCTGGGTGTAAAAATATGGGCGTAAACTGATAGGAGAAAGACCCGGTCTCTGATTATTGCATCTTTGTGTTCTCTTAGAGCCGGCAATTTGCGTGACAACTGCAAAACTTCTAAACTTGTCTTAGGAGCAATTGGATCGGTGTCGGAATGTCTACCATCTTTGTGTCATGTGTCTTTTTCAATTTATGTAATTCGGTCAAGAATCCCAACTCTGCGCCATGTATTGCCCTAACCATAGTCTCAAGTGTAATCAAGGTCTTGCATAAACTAAGGTCACCACAAAGCACCGTCAACTTGTCTCTCTCCTGGAACTCTATTGTCAAAAGTTTCCAATTCATCTTGAGTCCCCCTAAGGACTGCAACAATTTCGTACCCAATATCACGTCAGTGCTCCCTAAATCTAAGGAAAAATGTCCTCCATCACCTAAATACCTTGCAGTGTTAAAATCACATTTAAAAATTCTCCTACTCTTCTCTACCTATCTTGTCTCCATCATGACTCTAAAATTTTTTGTGTCAACCATCTCAAGCCCCAATTTCTTCAATACTTGAGTAGATATGAGTTGTGGGTGGCCCCACTATCAAATAACACCACTAGGTCATGTTCTCTTATCTATCCCTGAAGTTTCATACGGTGGTTTGGTGTTAACCCCGCCACCAAGTTCAATGAGACTTCTACCAAATCCAAGTGAGGGTGTTCCTCCTCCAGCACCACCATAACCTTCTTTTTTCTCCATCCCCTATGAGAACATGTAAGGTTTGATCCGTGCAATGGTGTCGTGGAGCAAACATCTCATCATACTAAAAATAGAGCCCATTGGCTCACGTCTCCTGAATCTCTGTCTCTATAAGAAATTTGAATGCCGCACCAGTCAGGGACTATTATTCCCGTCCCGTGGAGCCTCCCTTTGGAATCCCACTATTAGAGTTTTTGGTATCGTCGTGGTTGTAGCATTTTTGGTAGAGTGCTCCACTTGTGTTGCTCTTACTAGTCTATCCCATTACATTTTTTTTTGTTCAACAAACTACGCTAATTCCATAGACTTCCCAAATCCTCACAGTCTCAAAGATGAAGTGTTGCTTGAATATCTGGCTTAACCCCTTCATCAAGTTTCTTTTCAACACTACTTCAAGCACTACTTCTGATATCCTTCTCAAACAACCCGATAGCATCTTAATTTTTTCCCTATAATCCATAGCGAACCCTTTCTGGACCAATGCCAAAAACTACTCGTGCAAATTGCCTTCCAGCGTGGTTTTGAAATGCTCTGACAATCGGTCTTTAAATTATTCTCATTTTCTGATTACCTGACGTCATTTTTTCCATTGATACCATGCTAGAGCCTTCCCTAATAAAAAAATGGTCGTCGCTATCAATTTTTCTTCCTTTGCAGCCCATTAACAGTAAAGTATCTCTCCATGCGATAAACCCAATCATAGGCATCCTCTCCTTCAAAGATCAACATCTTTAATATCCTTATGTGTGAGTCTCCTCAATTTTCTCTACCAAAGTTTGTTCTACCCATGAAGCGGAGTTTGGGTTCGTTTCCTTGATCCTTATTGATTTACATTCTTTCGTAAGTCTGGCTAGCCCCATGATCAACTCACCCATCCCCATAAACTTCTGAATCGCATTCCGCCCGAAACGTTCTCACAGCAAAACACATTAGTGTAGTTGGATGCAGCCCTCAGCCAGGGTCCACCCACCATGCTT
Organism: Phalaenopsis equestris; assembly: GCF_001263595.1. Taxonomy (NCBI): domain Eukaryota; kingdom Viridiplantae; phylum Streptophyta; class Magnoliopsida; order Asparagales; family Orchidaceae; genus Phalaenopsis; species Phalaenopsis equestris. The sequence continues at coordinate 92,264 of NW_018164534.1, forward strand.
CTCTGTTTCAGGCAAAAATCCTTCAAATTGATTTTCTTTAGCCCCAAATTGTATGTTGTCCAGTTCCAACTGCTATCGCTCGTTCCAGTCGTATGGATGTAGTGTTATTACTTCCAATTGTTGTTGCTCAAGTCTGTTTCTGATTCCTTTGCTTGATTCCACGACTCCATATCTGCCTAAGACAGCGACGTTGCTCTAATGCCACACAAATCCTTCAAATTCATACTGCTCGCATCCACTCTCGACATCATCACTTAATCTTGTGGAAGGAAACGGCGAGGTTATTTGAAACTCCTCAATCTTCATCACTTCTTCCAACACTGTGAATCTCCCCTCCATGGACAAGAACTAAATTTCCATGGATAAGAAACGCTTCACCTCTCCCTCTAATTTCTCCTCCAAAGCATCAACTTTCTCGACCATCATTAGTCTTAAGAAGGTTATCAATCACGAAGGCGGAACTCTTGTAAGTTGCGATCCCATCATTGGCTTCCCCACTAGCTAGAATCACGACTGTATTGTGAGGTTCAGTCATGAAGGCGACTAAACTCCAGTACGTCGTAATCCCGTCGTCGGCATAAAATTTTGAAACGAGACAAGTTTCCTCAGGTATTATGACCAAAATAATAAATTTTGATTGCGTCGGTACTCAATCAAAAAAGATACAATCCCAAATACATACAAGATAATTACCTACAAGTCGAGAGTTAAGGTGGCAAATGGATATATGAGTTTGGGAGTAAAATACCTTTGATCGCTTGGTTGAGTATGGTGAAAAAAAAAAGAATATTAAGCTGAATAGAAAAATATAAATAATATATTAAAAGAATAATTGAGTGATATCTATTGAAGATAATAAAATTAAAAATACACATAATTGGGCATACATCAAAAAAGGTAAAAATGCATTAGATTAATAGATAGATAGAATAAATACTAGAGAATTAGGAAGGAAAATGATAAAATTAAGATAACATTGATACAAAATATTCAAAAATAATTTGAGAACATATTTAACATCCCGAATTATACTCAACAACAACCAATTAAAAATAAGAAATCTTAAGCCAATCACAAATAGTTTGGATAAAGCTAATGATAATAATAAATTTATCCTAAGAAATGTCAACAATTAAGAATAAATAAGCTGATTATTCTATAATAATATTAGAGTAAGCTCATTCGCATCAAGTTTTAGTCATTATAGTGCTGATTTGGAGTTGTCCTTACAACAATCTTTGAACGAGCTCCCTGAAGAGGGGCTCATGATATAAGTGAACCAACAGCAAACTTCCCTCAAGAAGTTCATAATATTAGCTATGAGCATTTGCCACATATTTAGAATTATCATAGCTAAAAGGAAGTTTTCAACAAATGGGCATGCATATCATGCATATTTTATATAAATAGAAGCAGGTGATAAATCAACTAAATCTGCAAGCTTCTTGGATTGATAACAGGTGATACTTTAAAATGGATTCATTCTAGTAAATTAATTTACTGTGGTTTGCACAAATTGAAACACAAGGATTGTAAGGCTAGAGTTAAGAAACAATCACTGTTAAACATCATAACAAATCTCTTTTAACTTCTATTAACTACTATAATCATCCATCTAATGGTAGTTTGTCCTAACAAATTTTCAAATGAGGCTCCCTTAAGCCGAGCTATTTGCACATCTAAGTGAACAATTTTGGGAAAAAGAATCGAAATATATTTTATAAAGAAAAGCCAAATAAATTCTGGTAATAACATTTCTATTAAATGTGGCATACAATAACAACTTGCAATATAATCATCTCTTAATGTCAAACAGAACTTACTTGTGCAAAAGAAGGAATACACCAGACATGATGAACATTGCCGTAACAAGAAACCATCCAATGACAACCAAGCTGAAAAAGAAACAACAAAAAGTCAACAAAAAGCTCATGACAACTAGAAGTATATAAGAAAATAAAATAAAAATATGACCGAAGGATGACAAGAAGTGTGTGTGTGTGTGTGTGTGTGTGTCTCAGAAAAACAGAGAGAGAGAGAGAGAGAGAGAGAGATCTTACACGTATACGAGGAATTGCAGTCCCAATATGGAAAAAACTGTAAGAAAATAAAGAAGAAAAACAAATATCAATTTAAAAATAACCCATTAATGTACTAATAAAGTTTCAGATTAAGAAATCAAGTGAAAAAGTCTCACTAAATCCGAGAAATGCCAACAGAAGCATCACAGCTGCGACAATGATCAGAATTAATCGCCTGCATTAAATGAAGCATATTATATCATGTGCGCACACTGCAATTAGAAGATTAAAGACATACCTTCACAGGAATGCATTATAATATGAGAAAACTTACACAGTGTTCAGCACATGTCTAATATTTTTAGAATTTTTAGACGCCCGTCTATCCAGATCATTTGCAGATGTATTAACTTTAGTCACAATGTCATCAATCCTACTTTGTACATCAGTTGGAATAAGCATATTAGTCACTTGTATCCTCTTAGCAGCCGACAAATTGCCAGAAAATCCCCTAAGGTTTTCCACAGTAAAATTTGCCTGGTTAACAACATAATCTAACGTATCCGAGCTGCTTTTGTGAAATTTTTGCTGTCCATAGTAAAGAAGAACACATCCAACACTGAAAGCATACAACATAATCAATATCAATATAATCATGAGAAATAAGGTAAAAACACAAATCCAGAATCCAATTTGAGATATGGTTGAGAACTTCATACATAGCTGCCAAGGTGAAGAGGATGAGCAATGACAGAGAGATGGCATAAGCTGATAAAGAATGAGGGTGTAAAGGACGATGACAGCAACAGTAACAGCAGGCGCTAATGATCAAAATCAATCCAAAGATCACGAACCACACAAGGGCAATACCGAACAGAGGAGCAGCAGTGAAACCAACAGACTGCAAATTGAATTGAAAAGGTTACTGAAGTTACAGAAAAATAAGCCGAAAGATATTAAAACTCCTCATGGATGAGATGGAAAATCTCACAGCCCAGTAATGTCGATTGCTGATATTCCATCCTCCAGTGTAATGTTTGAAGTCGTTCAGAGGATCTCTCCTCTCTGTTCTCTCCGAAGCCAGGATGAAAGAGGAGTTGTTAATGGAATTGCCAGAAAGGGCAGTTGGCCCCTCTGCAGCCGACCTCCTGAAGGGAAACAAGACATGTCCTCCTCTTCCTGCAGAAATCCGGTAATAAAGCTTGCAAAAACCCAATCTTTATATCGCGAAAAGCATGCTATGAATCCAACATCCAACCATTTTTCAAAAAAGACGCCTCCTTTCTCTCAGAAACGAGAAAAAAATCCAGGAAAAAAAATTATGAGGACGGGAAAAACGTATTAATCGATGATATAACAGGAAAGAGAAAAACCTGATATGGATTTCTCCAGAGATGCGGCCAGCTATGAATCCAAAATCCAATCATTTTTCAAAAAAGACGCCTCCTTTCTCCCAGAAACGAGGAAAAATAAAAATTATGAGGACGGGAAAAACGCATTAATCGATAAAACAGGAGAGGGAAAAACCTGATATGGATTTCTCCAGAGATGCGGCCTCGGAAGAGATGAATAGGACAGTTAAGAGAAGGAGAAGAGAATTATTTGCTCGAGAGAATGCCATTGATTTCTCCTGTAAGACCTCCTTTTCTTTGTTTAACGGTTTTTATGCAGAGAGTTATCCAGCGAATGACAACTAGCTGAAAATACAGGAAAGAAAAAACCAGTTCTCTCCATTTAGGAAACGTTTTTCTTACTCGGTCTCCCGTCTATTTTATACTCTTTCCATGAATGTCAGATGTGGGCTCGAGATGGTTGCAGGAACTGCCAAATGCCGAGAGGGAAGGAGACGAGCAGGGGAGTCAGCGCGGGCTTGCATAAAATTGATTTTATTTTTTGTTTTTTCTTATGCATTCTTAAACAAAACAAAACAAAAAAAAAAAAAAAAAAAATCGTTGGGATGTTTGATGAACATTGGATGAGAAAACATTTTAAACTCTTTGGCTTCAACTAATAATTTATTTATTTGTTTTTTTTAAATAATTTTAAATTTTAAATTTATTCTGTTCAAATTTTAGGCAGTTTCTCAAATTATCTCCCATTTTTAGAAACTTTTTTAAATCTTAAAATAGGAAAAATCTTTTTTTTTCATTTTAATTAGTATGTTTTTAAAGATATTAAAAAAATATTTGTGGGAGTCCATTAATTACTCATAATTGTGTAGTCAAAATGAATTGAGTGAAGCATATCATGGAATAGATTTCATTTTATCATATAAGTTATTCAATCAACATATGCTTTAGCCAAGCTAGCTCTTATGTGTTCATACTTGACATGCTTAAAATTGCCTATAATTGAGATTGGTCGTTGCTTAACTTCTCAAAATTGATACAATGAGTGCTTAAAAGGAGTTAATAAAGAAGCTCACAAGAAAATAAGCATTAAATGAATTCTCATATTGTTATCATATTAAGTCTAACCAATCAAGAACTTCACTAAACTTAAAATTAGCTTCTATTTAGATATTGATACAACAAGCATCATAGTTATATGCATAAATTATGCAAACACAAATCTCGAGGAGATCCAACAGTCCATGAGATAGAAGGAATATCAAAGGGCGGACAACAAAAAACCTAGATGTCTGCTGGAGGGGTTGATAGCTTGGGAAATCCTGGTGTGGCCAACAGAAAAGCAACTCATGGATGTCAAATGTCTCCCAGATCATTGGCTCACCACCTGAATGAGATCGAGGGTTTCTTCGCTCTGGCGACTTAGATCCAATGAGAGGAGGAAATATGTGAGCTGCAGTATGAGTTAGTTGCCCTTTAGTTGGAACTACCGAATGTTTGGGAGGCATGCTCCATACTCCATATTCAAGCCGAGATGAATTGGGTTGAGTGGTTCAAATTTGGGGGAGAAGTCTTAATAAAAGGCGGTTTCATAAGGGGCATGTCTCAGCCGAAGCGGCGGATGATTTTTCTTATAAAGTGTTTTCTCTTGAAATAATTTTGTAATTTAATTCCTAATACTTAATATTAAAATAAATTTTTATTTTCTTCTTTAATCCTTTTTGGATATGATGTTTATGTCAGTGTGTCATTTGAAATTAATGTATTATTCTATTTTTATCTTTGTGTGACGGTTCAACTTCTCTTATTACCTTATATATAAGGGATATTTGTTAAATTACACTGTACTTTTTATGATCTTTGTTTTCCTTGCTTTTTCTTATCTTGGCTTTCTATTTTTCCTTCTTTTTGTGCTTCATTCTGATGGTTCGAAGTATGCTCCAAATAATTTTAGGTTGGTCATTGCGTCTGAGTGGTTGGCCATGACACCGAGGGAGGTTGTCAACCATGACACTTAGAGATGCGGTCAACCATGAGATCAGGGGAGGTGGTCCAGTTAGAAGATACTTGTGTTTTTTATTTTCCTATCAAGATTTTGGCCATTGGCAGTAACAACCGAGCCACGCGCCTGTTCGTAAATTCTCTCATTTTTTTACCAAGATCAGTTCAAGTGGGATTTGAGACTACCATTCTATCATGACTTACGAGCAATCTTCAATCACTATGGGGTTATCCCTACCCAAATTATGTCAAAATCCATTGTCTTCATCATGACGTATGTTATCATTTGTCACCAAGTTGGAGTATCGCAGTCGATGCAACTCTCCACCTACATGTTTTCTTTTCGGGTTGGCTTGAAGATATACATATAGTTCTTGTCGGCCAGCAAATTTCAATTGTCGGGCATGAAAAATAAGATAAAGGATTAGAAGTTGTGTTTCTTCCTCAGCTCTTATTCCTTGGGTTGGGGCATCCAGATCGTCCTGATAGGAGACATAATAAAGAAGAAGATGATATCGAATGGAATCCTGTATGAAGGAATTTAGATCAAAGGAAGGAGGTTGTCCTTCATCCAGTATCTTGACCTGGTAAATGTTAATCGGGTAGCGGAATCAGGGAAGTATGATCCGTTGACAGCAGAGGTCGGGACGGATTTAGATGTCAGCGAAGCTACGCAAGAGGCGGCGGCTATCGCTCTGTCCACCATGGAAAATATACAAATGAATACGCTCATTTCAAGGTTGGAGTGATGGCAGGTAAGAAGGTGTCGTGGTGGATCGCTCTGGAAAGGACATCAAAGGTGTGGACTTTGTGTATTCCATATCTGATTCTTCCGTTATAATTCAAATAATTGCCACCGATGAATTAGTTCTTTTCAGGAGGAAAGTTAAGAATTCTTTGTCAGGTGTTGGTCCTTTTGGCACACGGTACTAAGATGGTGAACAGGCGCCAATCTGGTTAGAAGAGAATGGTGCTGAGGGGGAGGTAATGGAAGAAGGACCAAAAGTTGTGCCAATGACTCCTCGGCACGCTGCTACAAGTTTTATTGAGCTATCAGCAAGGGACTAGGCTAGTCGACCTTCTCCAGTTGCTCTGTATGCATTCAAGCCTGAGCCGAAAGATGAGCCTACCATCCAAGAAAATGAAATGCGTCATTGGAAGGGAAGGCTCTAGTTGTCAACTTGAGAACTTCGCCTCCTCCACCTCTCATAAATAATAGAAGGGGTACGCGCATGTGTAGTTTCCTATGCAAAGGGAGAGGGTGAAGATGTTCACAAGCACTAAGGAGTGGCTTACCCTAGTCAATATGACGAGAGACTGGTAGTCGGATTCCTCTACCATGGCCATGCATACTTTTATGATCGAGAACATTTTTTTGTCTCGCAATTTTGAGGAATGCTTTTGCAAACATAGCTTCTTGGGCCTATGCTAAGCAGTTGACCAATACTAGCTAACGGCCTTTGATGCCTTTCATTGTAGTCGATTCTTATCTTTGATTTAGAGTGTAAATTTTATAAAGATTAAAGAAGGTTGAAAGCCGCAAAAATGGGCACAAGCTATTGAGGATCGAGCGGTTGCAACTGAGAATAGGGTAGAGAAAGCTGAAGCTAAAAAATTGGGTCTGTCAGGGTGATTATTAGTTTTTCAAGGAGAAAATTAATATTTTAAGAAGAAAATGATAACAATAAAGATAAAAGAAGAGTTTTTCGATGCCCTTCCTTCCCACCCTTGCCAGATAGCGGCTCTCTCTACATAGCTTTGAGTTGGGACCTCCATTGCAATTAACCAGCTTGTAAAGGCAAAGCTCATTGACTTCAAGTAGTTTAATCTAAAGGAATTTTTTGCCCTCTTGAGTTTGGAGGAAGAGACTGATGTGTGAAAATATTGCATGAATTTCTTTATATTTTGCACATCTTTTTGAATGAAATTGCACTTTAAGGAAAGGTTTTTGTATTTTTTATTGCATGTACAATAAGTATTAGAAGTGGAACAAAGTGGAAGGAACATGGAGCCAAAAGGAGAAAATTTGAAGAAATAACAGTTTATGAAGGCTGGGGCCATGGCGCCAAGTATTCGACTCCTAGATGCCAGCCACGCCTGGAAACCGAGAGAATGGTGTCAGGGTGCCAAACATTGGGCGTCATAACCCTAGTCTTGAAATCCAAGGTCATGGCGTTAGATCAGTGTGGCGCTTAGGTGTCAGTCAACAAAGTGCAACCCGAGAGGTTGGGGCTTAAGCGCCAACCACTGAGCGTCATATCACCAGTCCTGAAGGCCAAGGCCATGGTGCCAGAATAAAGTGGCGTTAGGCGCTAGGACTGAATTCTAGATGGTTTTGAGATGCTTTTGAGCGGTTTCAGAGTAGGTTAATGGCAGTTTTAAGAGCAATTTGAAGGAGATTTTAAGAGAATAAGTAGAGTTTGTGAAGAGAATTTTTCCATAGGGTGATTTATAGTGTGTGTTCTAGGGTTAGAGTGTTTTGGAGGGATTTTTCTCATGTGTTTGTAAGCCTAGGTTTGTTCTAAGCAAGCCTAGGGGTGTGAGTTGTGTTGTGTAGTATGTGTTGTTATATAATTAGTTCCAGGAGAAGAGCAAATGGTTGGGTGGAGCAATCTCAAGGTAAATTAAGGGAGAGAGATAAGTATACATGTGATTTGGATTTGTAGTTTTCTGAAACACATTTGTATGTTGAATCTTTTTGTTTTGATGCATTCTAGTGTTGTTTTATTAATGCTTTTTGTGTAAATTTACTTGCTTTTCCTTGTGGTGATGTAGTTGATGTGTAGGAATGTGGACAACATGCATGAAATATTTTTTTTATTCTGTAATTGTGATGATTTCCTTCTGCACTTAGCTTAATTTTCAATATGGTCAATTTGCCTGTTAAAATGTTTTGTGAGCCCGTAAGAACTCGGAAGTGCTATGGCATGAACAACTAAGAAAATTACGTTGAAATATAGCTTATGAATCAAAGTACATTATAGGGAGATGCAAATAAATAGGGAGATAAACTTCATTGGGTTTAAAGTGGGACTTAAGGAATTAAGATCACTTTAATCAAGCATCTTTATATACTCAGAAGAGGGTAAAGTGAGACTTGTGCACTAGCATATATAGGGGCGGTCATCCTGCAGGGCACCACGTCCATTAGGGAGGAGCTTAATCATTAAGATTAATGCATTTTCTGTAGGTGCTTGCTTAGCTCTCCTCCCGTCGGATGAGTGATACACCAAAAATATATGAATTTTTATACTCATATTTTATACTTATTTTTTGTGATATTGCACTTTAATGAAAGATTTTTTTATGTTTTATTGCAAGTGGTTGATTTTGAGGACTTGGAGCGAAAATGAAGCAAAAAATAATGAAATTTGGAGTCAAAATGGAGAAGTTGAAAATTTGTTCAGCACTGACGACGCCGGACTGGGTGTCGACGGCGCCGTTTGACAGAGAAAATGGAATTAAACACATGGCCTCTAGCACTGATGGCGCCAAGATGGGCACTGACGACGCTAGTGTTTGTGCAGAGCCTGTTTCTAGAGGATTTGATGAATTTGGATGCTTTTTTAAGAGTTTTTGGATGCACCTATTGGAGAACCAACCTAAGTCCTATTTAGGGCCAAAATTTGATCAACCCCCCCCCCCCGCTC
>NW_018164534.1:101550-104089 GCF_001263595.1 Phalaenopsis equestris
CTTTTATTTTTCTTTTGCAATGAGTAGGATTCATGTTTAGGAAATTGGGATGCATGCTAGAAGAAGTTTTAATTATAAATTGTGATGGTTTTTCAACTCCGCTCTTAATTTACTTTTTAATCTGGCCAATTGAACTTTTAAAATATGTTGTAAAACATATGATCCGGGAAATGAAGTATGAGTTCTACAACAGAGTGAGAATCATATTTAAGTCCATGAAAGAGTATTTCATTCATGGGATTAAGTGTAAATAAATAGGGAAATATACTCTAATGGGTGTAGAATTGGAGATTTCTAGGGTGACAAACTAAAAATCCACAATTTGATTTTAGTGTTTAAAAATTAAAGCAAGAGTTAGCCTTTAGGGAAAAGGGAGTGGGAGCTAGCCTTCAGGGGAAGGGAAGTGGGAGGTCTGGAGTGGGAGCCAGTACCCTCTTAGCCTAGCCATGGATTTAGGGACTAAACCTAAGATTTGTCAATAATTTTCTAAAACATTGAATCAGGGTAGAGAATTAAAAGTACTCCTATTTTGCACAATACATATTTAAACCATTTATCTCATTTCATTTTACTAAAAACTCATTGTAGTAGAAAAGATGTTTTTCATATTAGAAAACTTCATCACATAAACATAGTTTAGTAGTTATTAATTTTAAAACCTGTTTTTAAATTCTACTAGTAGTAAATAATTTAGCTTTATTAGTATCTTAAACATTCAAAAATATTGACAGTAATTTCATTTGATTTCTATAAATTTTCTAGTTAATTTATCATTTGAAATTTAAACCTTCCCCGTGAGATTGATATTTGGGACTTAAACAGAAAGTCTTATATGATTTGATAACGATACGTATACTTGCGTAGAATCTCAATCTTAATAGCCTAACGTTATTATTACTAAAATATCACATCAAGTTTTTGACACTATTATAAAGCGGAGTTAACTTTATAAATTTGACACAACTATATTCAACCGAGATCAACTTTTTGGCCCGTTGCCGAGGAAGGTAACGATAAATTAAATAGATTTTAAAATACAAAATATCAAAAAAATTATAAAATAAAAAATCCAAAAAAATATAACTATATATTTAAGAGTATTTTTAAGAAATATTTCTTTGATTATTATATTTGTTTATGTGAAATATTGGATCTGAAGGTTTAGTACCTTATGATTCATAATTAGAACGTACTATTAGAAAAATTTGAAAACAACAAACAGAAATTAAAATTTTGAACAAAATGGAGAATAACTTAGATAATCAAATAAATGAAAATCGACAAAGACCTTTAAAAGATTATGTTAATCCAACAGCAGATGAACTTCACTTAACTATTCAAAATCCAGTTGTTGTTGCTAATTAATTTGAGCTTAAACCTACTATTATTCAAATGGTACAAAATAATCAGTTTGGAGGAACACCTACTGCAGATCCTAACTTATATCTTGCTAGTATCTTGCTAGTTTTCTTGAGAATCTTGCTAGTTTTCTTGAGATTTGTGCTACTTTTAAATATGACGGACTGTCTAATGATGTTGTTAGGCTAAGCTTCATTTGAATTATGCTTAGAATATTCGACAAATTTGGACTATTTTTGAAGACTTTTTTTATGCACCTATTGGAGAACCGGCTTAAGCTCTATTTAGGGTTGACATTTGATCAGAAACCCCCCCTCCCCTTTGAACCATTTCAACTTCTTCCACTCATTTTTAATTTTCCTCTTCACACACCAACATTCCACGCCATTCCACACCATTAGTTAGCTATTGTTTTTATAATTTTGAGTTTTTGTGGTGAGTTTAAGTGTGAATTCTTCTCTAATAAGTGTTAGAGAGAAAGAGATGTGAGAGATTTCTTCTTCTTACATTTCCCAAGAGAGGCTACAAAGGATTTGTTTTTAAGAAAGAGTTTCAGATAAGTGTTGTTTGTTTATTATTGTTGTATGAACTTTCTTTTATATATGAAATTTGTGTTTTGTTGTATCTTTGTCATGAAGTCTGAGTAGATTCCTTTATATTCCTTTATCTTTCTCCGTAGATTCATTTATCTTTCTCCATACTCTGAAATATGGTGAAATGAAAAGATAATGTGGAAGTGTCAATGTTAAAATTTAAAATAAATTTTGATGTTTTTTCAACTCCGCTCTTAATATACTTTTTGATCTGGCCAATTGAATTGTTAAAATATGTTGTGAAACATATGATCTGGGAAATGGAGTATGAGTTCTACAATAGCAACAGAGTGAGAATCACATTAGAGTGAGAATCACATTTAAGTCCATGAAGGAGTACTTCGTTCATGGAATTTAAGTGCAATTAAATAGAGAAATATATTTTGTTGAGTGTAGAATTCGAGATTTCTAGGGTGACATACTAAAAATCCCAATTCGATCATAGTGTTTAAAAACTAAAGCAAGAGTTAGCTTTCAGGGGAAGAGAAGTGGGGAAAGGAAAGCGGGAGTCAGTATCCTCCTAGCCTAGCCACGGATTTAGGGACTAAAACTAAGATTAGCCAATGATTTTCTATGACACTGAATCA
>NW_018164534.1:104135-114593 GCF_001263595.1 Phalaenopsis equestris
CATTTATCTCATCTCATTTCACCAAAAACTCATTGTAGTGGGAGAAATATTTTTTCATACTAGAAAACTTCATCACATAAACATAGTTTAGTAGTTACTAATTTTAAAACCTGCTTTTAAATTCTGCTAGTAGTAAATAATTTAGCTTTGTTAGTATCTTAAACATTCAAAATTAGTGACAGTAATTTTATTTGATTTCTATAAATTTTCTAGTTAATTTATCATTTCAAATTTAAACATTTCCCGTGTAATTGATATTTGGGACTTAAACAGAAAGTCTTATTTTACTTGATAACGATACGTATACTTGCGTAGAATCTCAATCTTAAGAGTCTAACATTATTATTACTAAAATACGACATCAAGTTTTTGGCGCTGTTATAAAGTGAAGTCAACTTTATAAATTTTACACAATTATATTCAACCGGGATCAATGTGGTCTATTTCACGTCGCATGATATAACTTGTACTAATCTCATTGTTTTGCAAGTTGAGTCTTTTTTTCAAAATTTTACTATTTACTTTTAGAGTCCTTAGGCTCGAGTATGTATCAGAAAGAAGGTACATGCACATGTTCCGAGATTCCTGACGAGTAGAACCACGTGTCAGGGAACATGAGCTGCAGGCTCGTGTCCTATACCTTAATTTTTTTTCTCATTCATGTATAGCTTTAGGACCAAACAAGTATATGCGGTGTCTGACTGCCTTTTTACTTTTCTTGGATATCTTATAGACCTAACAATATCTGGTCTCTTATTCATTGTATTTGACTTTTCCTTACATTCCTATTGAGTGCTGTTGACCTCACTTTTGGTTGAGGTCTTTTACATTCCTATTGAGTGCTTATCGATTACTCGTTCTTTTCTTGTGACTTGTTTGGGCTCATTGTGAATAAAATTTAGGCTCTCTAAGGACCTAAAATTATAACTTCTTTTCTACTTAGATTAATAAAAATTTGGGGTTAAAACATTTTAAGATTTTCATGCATTTATTTTTCTGAATGGCCTTCAAGCCATATTTTAAAATGGTTGCATAACATAAGCATAACCCAAGTCATATCTAATGGGGCCTCCACATTATAACTTGTGTAGATAAATGTATCATATTGCATGTCCCGAGGAGAGGTTTTTGTGCTTCTTCAACCTAACTAGCCCAGCATAGATTTATACTTATGTGGTTATCTAACACGTTAAGGTGACGGAGAATAATTTCTTTATGAGAGTGCCACGACTTCGTAATAATACATCTCTTCTCTTTCATCTCTGGGAGTTTACTTTCCACTTTGGTAGGTATAAGTCCCACCTCTACTTTCTACCTACAGAGGGTTACAAGATTTAGATTTTCCTTCTTTTGACCTTAGAGATACTAAAATTTCCTTGGACGATGCATTTCCCAGATTCCTAATAAGTGATCCCACAATGAAATATAGTAGTGCAAAATATATGAAGTTGACTTCGCTATGCAACGGTGCCAAAAACTTGATGCAATCTTTTATAAATAAGAAATTTAAGCAATTAATATTGGGATTCTACGCAAGTATTCGTATCAATATCAAGTAATAAAGAACTTTCTATTTAAGCCCCAAATATCGATCTCACGGGGAATGTTTAAATTTGAAATGATAAATTAACTAGGAAATTCACATAAAGTAAAATGAAATTATTATCACTAATTTCGAATGTTAAGATATTATTAGAACTAAATTATTTAACTACTAGCAAAACTGAAATGCAAAGTTTAAACAGTGACTACTAAACTGTTAAACTATGTTTATGTAACGAAGATTTTTTATGTGAAAAAAACATCTTTTTCACTACAATGAGATTTTAGTAAAATGAGATGAGATAAATGGTTTTAATATGTATTGTGTCAAATATGAGCAATTTTAATTCTCTACCCTGATGCAGTGTTATAGAAAATCATTGGCTAATCTCAGGTTTAGTCCCTAAATCCGTGACTAGGCTAGGAGGATACTGGCTCCCACTCCAAAGCTCTCACTTCCCTTCACTTAAAGGCTAACTCTCGCTTTAGTTCTTAAACACTAAGATTGAATTGAGGATTTTAGTCTGTCACCCTAAAATCTCCATTTCTACACCCATCAATATATATTTACTTATTTATTTGCACTTAATTCTATGAACCAAATTCTCCTTCATAGAATCAAATGTGATCCTCACTCTGTTGTAGAACTCATACTTCATTTCCTGGATCATATGTTTCACACGGTGCCAGTGGTCCGTAATTTAATTCGATGTTCTCTGTCAAATGGTGTCGTTGAAGCCTAGTCTGGCATCGTAGGCGCTGAAAAAATTTTCAACTTCTCCATTTTAACTCCAAATTTCATCCTTTTTTGCTTCTTTTTTGTTTCAAGTCCTAAACTTCAACAACCTAAAAAAAACATTGAAAATATCTTCCATTAAAGTGTAATATCACCAAAAACGAGTATAAAATATGGGTATAAAAATGCATATAATTTTGGTGCATCAATAATCCCAAATAAATTATCTTTTATGAAAATATAAGGGACCTCTGCTTATGTTCGGTCAAGTACATTCACAACCAGATAGACTTAGGTTCCTAATAACTTGGGATGACATATAGGTGGTATCTTAATCTGAATATCTCTGTCATATTATGATTACTCTAACATTCTTTTGCTTACCCTCATTGACTCTTGTCGCTCCATTGAAGCATTATCGATGTCATCTCGTAGACTCTAATTGCAGACATGCCGCTCCCGTATGGGCTACGATGATTTACTCTCTATCTTATGATCTAGTCAGGTCTGAAAGCAGAGTGTAGAGCCTACAGAACGACCGGGTTATTTCATAGGCATCATTCATTGATGAGTCATTACTTATTTGGGACTGTGAGAGACTCACTCTCTGCCCTATGGTTTGGTGAGAGCGTTGAAGACATCGAGACACTCTTATGAGATAACCATCCTTTGTGACACCTTCTACGAGTCATCACTTGAATGTAAGTAGTACTCCTTTAATCGAGAGTATTCTTGGGCATCCCCCAAGTTGTAATTAAATAAATAGAATAGATCCCTTTAGGAGTACTCTTGAACCCAAACCAAATAGAGTCTTGTATGAGTCTTGTGGAGTCAAGTTCTGTCAGAAAACTTCAGAGAAATGTATGAGTAAATGTTTGAGATAAGTGTTTGTTCTTATGTTTAAAGATTTATCTTGTAAACTTGATTTATATATATATGATGTTTTGCTTTGTTATTCTCATGATTTCTTAGTAATTTCTTTTTTTTTATCCTTACAATAAGAAATAATGATGTGTGGGATTAGAATGTGTTAAAGATTTCTTTTATTCAAACAATTTGTGATGGTATTCTCATCGGTTCTTTAGTATTCAATTTGTGATGGTATTCTCATCGGTTCTTTATTTACTTTGCAAACTGGTCATTTTTTATGTTAAAACCCGTTGTGAAATATAGTGACCCAGGAGGGGTATGATATCACCAACTAGTGAGTACCACACTAAACCTTTGAGGAAAGGGATGCCAAATACAAGGGGAGTACAAATAGATATAGAGATAAGTTTTGATGAGCGTAGAATTTGTGTTTTTAGGGTGACAGGTTAGATCCTTTACCAATTTGGTTTATTAGTGGAATTAAGGGTCCTTGTCAGGTCCTATAGAGAAGGCACAGTGGGTAATCTAGAAGTGAGAGACTAAAATCTACTCAGCACTACCACATAAGTTGGAACTAACTTTAGACTTATTTTGCTCGGAAGGGGTAAGAAGGGGTAAGAAAAGAATAGGTATGCTCCTATAGGTATGCTCCTATTTGTCACAATACCTCATTTTCATCTTTAATCATTTGATTCATGCACTAATTTATAATCTCTTTATAAGCGAAAAGACTTTTTATTATAATCGTACTTTTACACATTTTTAATTTAGAGACTTTGCATTTACTTTTAGTTTAAATTAAAAATAGCCACTTTAGTTACACCCTTTTACAAAAAGTTTGATATTATTCTCTTAAGAATTTAGTTTACATTTTAAGTAGAAATTTTTCTAAGTTTGCATAGTAAATTCCTTAATTCTCTGTGGGTTCGATACTGTGGTTTTTAAAGAAAATTATATATTACTTGAAATGATACATATACTTGCATAGTACCTCTAGTGTGTAGACATTTAATCAATTTAATTACACATTTATTTGCACGCTAGCCGCTGAATATAAAGTGGGTCAATATTTTGGTCATCTTTTAAACTTAATTAATTATGTAATTGCAGATTGAGTCAGAAACTCAACTTGAGTTTCAATAATTTAACCTTAATCAACTCAATTAATAGATTTAAGATCAAACACACGAAATCACAAATGATTCAAACTTCTAGTTGGTATGGGTCACATATCACTAGTCCTTTAGGCAAAAACACTAGAAAACTTTAAGATGAAATCACAAATGAGTCAAGCATGATTCAAACTTTTAGTTGGTATGGGTCACATATCAGTAGTCCTTTAGGCAAAAACACTAGAAAACTTTAAGACTTAAATCCTAAGTCTCAAGAGATAAAAAGAGAAATCTCTCACAAAAATAGGAACTGAACCACTCCAAAGGTCAAGAAAAATAAATCGGCAAGAACTTCTGAACCCAAGAAAGCTCAACTTGATGAAGAAATGGGACTCCTAGAGACCTCTCTGTTTTTCATTTTTTTTTATGATACTCGAAGTCATCAGCTTGTTTATCTATGTTTTGTCGTCGTATTCCAAATAAATCTCTCCCTCGGGTCGTATGAATGATCCAAAGAGAAGAGAAATCAGAAAAGACTGGATATACGACAAAAATATATAAACAACTTTTAAAAAAATAAACAAAAAAAACTTATGTATAAATTAATTCTCATATAATAGGTTAAGAGTCCGCTTAAAATCAAATCGAAATATCTCGAATCACGATATCTCCGAAGAAAATTTCTACATAAGTCACCCTTAACCAGATAACCAAAAAGAACTTTTTTGTTCAGAGGTCAAGAGCATTCCCGAATGAACGCATCCCTTTGGTTAATTACACCTTGGGGGATACCCATGAATACTCTCAATAAAAAGAGTTTTGCTTCCATTATCATGACCGTTAAATAGGTCATCAAAATGATGGTTATTCTGATTAGGAGCATCTCTATGCATTTAATGCTCCCACTAAGTCACAGGATAGAAAGTGAGTTTCTTACATCCCAAATCTTCAAGTGAATTCCTGTCAGCAGTTGCAATGAGGTCACCGGAGGGAAGGAAGAACACGCTCTCTATCGAGTACCCACGCGCAAAGGCGGAAACTTGATCTGAATCTCGAGACATAGGGACATCACAAACCTTAACAAAATGATCATAAGGTCCAGTGGCGATGACTTGGGTGGAGATCAAGGAGGGATAGGCGGGCGGTAGGAAAGGAGAGAAGGGATGATTCAGTGGAAGCGCCCCAGTAGGTCAGGTGGGCATCGTCTCCAGCGGAGACGAGGTGGAGCTTATCGCAAGCACGGGGAAGTGGACGACATGAATAGAGGGAGAGTAGGCGACGTCCGTGAAGGGGGTGAGCGAGGAGTGGAGCTTGGGGGAGGTCAAATATATTAAAATACTTGAATTTTAATTTGAGGCATTTACATACATACCGCCCAATTCCTACGTATTTACGTATCTAATCCTAAACTTTATTTTTTATATTTATACCACTTAAATCTTTAGTATCACTTAAAAAATGGCATTGTTTTGTTTTTTAAAATGTAAAATGCATTTTTGCATGCATAAATAAGGTGATATGTATGTAAAAAATTGAAGTTAAGGTGTTAAATATGTAAATATATAGGAATTAAGTGCTATGTATATAAATCTTCTTTTTAATTTGAATACTTATAATAATTTATCTATAAACTAAAAATATATTTCACTTTTAAGAAAAAAATAATTGTGATATTAAAAATTTGGGTGTTATAAATGTCAAAATCAAAATTTAAGTTGTGTACATCTAAATACATATAAATTTGAGGCATGCATGTAAACGCCTCAAATAAAATAAAAAATTGCATACATACCACATAATTGGTATTCATTTACATATTTAACACTTAACATTTTATATTTTTATTTTTAGCACTTTATGAATAAATGCATGAAAAGATATATTTTACTTTTAGAAGTAAATAACAATGACATTTTCCATGTGATATTAAAACATGAGTACAAGGCATGTAAATATGAAAGTTAGTGTGTTAGATATATAAATATATAAAAATTGTGTGATATGTATGTAAATGACTCAAAGAAAATAATAAATCATCACAAATTTATTCCCTTGAATGGCTGGAGAGAATTTGGCCACTTTTATTTTAAAAATTATTTATTGATTTAAACAATTAAATGATAATATGACATAATTTTTTTTTATATTAAATTTTTGGGGTGCATTGGTAAATTTTATATATATATCATTTATATATATCAACCAAATAAAGTTTTTCTTAGAAATTAATGTTGTTTTAGGTTAATTGTTAGAATTATAATAAATATGATGTATAGCACACATTTCAAAACTACTTTAGATTTTTTTTTTATTTTTTATATTATTGGGATTGAGCTTTTCCCAAAACAAAAGACCAACTATAAAGGATTACTTTGTACAAATTATAGGTAGTCAAGCATGTGCTACTAGGCTTTATTTTATTTAACAAAAATTAAAAAATTATCAACTAAATTAATTGATCAATTCTACTATAAGCTTATTTTGGTCAGTATGTGTGCTAGCTTATTTGTTTTAAAGTGGTTGAGTTTGAGGAGCATCCATTATAAGCTCTAATTATTGTAAGGCTCCTTTAATGATATAAGTAGAATTAAAAAGATAATAACATTATTTTTGTCTACGCCATGTCATGACTTTGTTAATTCCACCTGACACTTAATTGATGTCAATGCAGGACAAAAGAATATGCTTTTGAGCATGAATTTGTTCTTTGTTAGTCTCAATTCAAAATTTAAATACATTAACTCAAAGTTCAAAATTAAATTAAAACATCTAAAAGTTATAATTACATTTATTAAGATGTTAACAAGCATTAAATCAATTCAAATCAAATTTTAATCAATATCAAACCCATTCAAATTATCATATACACTAATTGGCTTTTTTAAGTTCTTCAATGTATCAATATCATAGGATGGGGACTATCATTAGTATTCTAGGATCTTAGGATGAGTTGATCTATCTCACAATGAATTGTGTTAATATGTTATGTTCTTTATAAACCAGCTAATTTAAAACTTATAAACTCATAAATTTTATGTTTGGTTTTTAATTCATGAACTATTTAAATTGAGCCCCTAGTTGCAAAGCAAACAAACTCACTTTGAAAGCTCAAATAAAATAACAAACTTAATTAGAAGTCACTCTAGGTGCCATGTAGACACATTACTTTAGAAATCTTAACTTTAGGAAATAACTAGGATTGTATTTATTTTCATTTCATCGTATGATAAATTGATTGGCTATCACAATATTTAGGTATAATTATCCATGTTATGAATTGTATGAGTTAAATTATGTGCTTAATGGAACAATTAAGTATTAGACATTATCATAATGCAATACTATGCTAAGCCAATCAAAATCATGAGAAACATTATGTGTATGATGGCAAATGCTCATATGCGTATATTTCTGTATTAATACACTGTTACACATTGAAAATTCATGTATGAATGTGTATCCAGAATCATAGAGATCATGATCGCCTAGAGTTTGTAAATGAATCAGGGCAAAGAGAACCATGATTTTTATATATTTTTATATAATTTGAGTATAGGTTTAGTAAAAATAATTCAAGCTGCATATTTTATTTATGATGTCTTATAAAATACCACTTAATAAACTTTTTTACTAAATTTCTTAAATTTTCTCGCTTGATTTGATTTATTGCAATGAATTTGATTTGCCTCATTTTATATTTTTGTTATACAATGTGTGATGTCTCTCAATTGTGATTTATTTCCTAGAAATGTTTAACAACTTAAATTTTGTATTCTTAATTTACTTCATGACTCTAAAATAAACATTAAATTTAATCTTTCTTACAAAACATACATAGCTTTTTCTAAATTAATTTTTTTAAATAATTGAAGGTTATACTCTTTAACATTCAATGGAGAAATAGACAATGATTTAACTACCTATATAATTCACAAAACGATAATATTTTTTTATAAACAAATTCTTTCAGTTGATACATAATATTTGTAGACTTTAGTATTTTACATATTCTAAATGCTATGTTATATTAAGAAATATCACTCAAGAAAATATACATATTAGCATTTCTAACTTAAATGGTTATGCTATTTAGCAGCAATTGATAATTCATAAGTAATTTGTTATGACAAGTTTTATAAGACTTGTAGTGGATCTAGTTGGTTGAGCCCTTTAGAAATGATTGTATGGCCAAATATCAAAATTACATAACCTTCATAAGGTTTAAACTTATAAAACCCATCAAGATCACTTATTGTATAAGATCTAGGTTCAAGGCATTATTATAGCGATAATATAAGTCCCTATAGAATTAAGTTTCATGTCTTGCATTATTATAGCGATAATATAAGTCCCTATAGAATTAAGTTTCATGTCTTTAGTTGTGATTATAAACTCTTACCACAAACATTTTTCAATTAGGAAGTCGCTATTAATTAGTAAATTTTACGTATCATTTTTAATTAAGTATTCAACTCAAAATTAAACTCAATTTCAACATCAAAGTGGTAATTGTCCAACATAGGATATGATGTATACTTCATGTTCATTTTTCCACTAGCTTCTCCATACAACTTTCTAATCAAGTTGAGGCCACCTCATTTAGCAAGTTCTTAAAATTAGACATTTTAAAACTGCCCACAAAAATTATAATACATATGTTTCAACTTTAATGAAAGGTTTTCTTAAGAAATTTTTTCTTAGGATATGTATAACCATAAGTGCATGTGCCAACTAAAAACTTGAACTTTAAATAAAAGAAATCATAAGCAATTTCTACTAGATAGAAAAAATATATATATGAGAAACATTCAAGCCCTGCTAGTTTTTATCTTTTGAGAAAAAATATATATATTTTTATCTTAAAAAATAATGTAAGATTTTAACCACAATATATTTTAATTGATAAATTTTCACCTTGATCACCTCAAAGCTTTATGACCTTATTTGTATTAATGTTACCCTTATTCTTGAATAGAGTGCCAACATTTCTCATAATTTACCAAGCTTCTACTTTTATCTTCATGATAGGTACTAATCTTATTGTGATTTGAAGTTCAATTATATTTGATTTTTGTCTTATGCAGGATTGTTAGCTATTTATTATTTGTCTTTGAAGTTTGTTGGTTTGTGGTGTTTCATCCTATCAGCCATAATTTCTTTCCAATGTGTTTGGGTAATGCAATATGATGGGCAAAACTTTTGAATATATTTGATATATTTTGTTTTCTTCAAGCCCTTGGAATATCCTATATGTTTCTATCAAATTAATGTAGTTTTCTAGAAAGTCCAAATATTTGAATATTGGTTTCTATAGTTATATGACTTTGATTTGGTGCTCTTCATAAGTAATTTGATGCTCAACTCTTTTCAGGCTTTCTTTATTTCTAAATCAATGTCCCTGCTTAAAATATGGCTAGTTTGTGTTGCATTGACTTGTTATTGAAAGTTCACAATGTTGCATTGACTTTTTCACGTACAAATTTAGAACAACAAAATGTTTTAAGTGTAAATATCAAACTTTAGATGTTAGATACATAAATACATAAGAATTGTGCGGTCGATATGAAAAATGAAATAATGAGTTTGATTCATAATTTCAAAACTTTTATGCTCAGCATATCGTTGTCTAAAACATACACCCAAATGATTTTACGCACTTTCTATGAAGCTGAAAATGTAAAAGTTTTGATGATGATTTGCCCACCCACACACTAAGAACTCATTTGGGTGCAATTTGAAATTTATTATGACAATTTGCTATCATGTATGTAAATTTATTATGCAATTGAAAAAAAAAATTGCTGCATATTGATGTTGGTAAAATAGATTCTTTCAATGACAATTTGCATGCAAAATTTCATTTGGTCATAAGAAAAATGATTTCGGCACATGAAAATGATTACTGTTTGCCTAGCATGGTGACTAACAGGGCTATACTAATTTCACAAAATTATGACTAATTACTATCTATCAAAATAGAAGCAAAAGACATCATCATCTACGTAGACAATAAGAAGCTGAAATGCCTTGTTATATTTTGATTCTATTTCATCACTTGAGCTAAGTAAGAAAAAAAAACCTTTACAAAAAATAATAGAATTCTAAACCCAAATAAAGCTGAATTTATGCTCCACAAACACTCAAAATTTTGCATAATCACGTCATCATCTTAAAACTTCCACAAATATCAAAAGCAAA
>NW_018164534.1:114693-126960 GCF_001263595.1 Phalaenopsis equestris
TTGTTTAACCAAAAGTACATAATAGAGCACAGGTGGCAGGAAACAACATAACAAATAACAGAACTGTCCCTGATAAGAATACAAAGCAATTACAAATTAAAATTGAGATTTGTTCGCAATTCTGTTATCAGCCTCAACTTGAGCTGACAATAGATAGATTGTGCATTTAGAGATGATGTTTCATTGGTGAATGGTTACATTATTTAGATCACCAAGCATGATCCTATCACAAATCAACTTAAAACATGCCTACAGCGTGAAAGGATACAAATTAAATTCAGTATCAGTCTGAACAATGTAATTTTCACATAAGATCAATCAAAATTAATCTAATTATGCAGCAATCGTCAAACAACTATTTCCCACAGCAGATATGTCAAAAAAACCCACAAAACACTCTCCACCATCAACTTTAAACTTTGCATGACTCCCAACATCAACCAAGGCTTTTATAGTTGTGTCTCAAAAGGTTTTAAAGAGGTATTGACAAACAAAAGTTCTAATAGAAGTAAAAAAAATTGCAAATAATTACCTTCTTGTGCTGTTTCCTGTACATTGCTGTCCAGGTAAGTTTGGCAGGTTTCAGCCGGTTGTGAAAATATCGTTTACATTTTGAGTTTGAAAAAAGAAAGACCTAAAAGCAACAAAATTACAAAAATAAGAATATGTAAAACCAAATCCACAAATTAGCTATGTTTGTGAACATGCAGTAAGTATACCTGGGAGTCACCTCGAACAAATCTAATACCCTTTCCAGGGTAAATCTTAGCACCACTAAATCGGCAAAGTTCAGTCCTGAAAAATTAGATACAATAAAGCTGACTCATAAATATTGCATATATAATCCCATAAAAAATTTAACAAGCAAAGTAGGCACACTTTCACAATTATCACAGCAATCTATATTTGCGTTTTATGTCCAATATAGTTCCCGAAATTGAGTTATGCATAGCAAATCTCCCACATTTAACTATGCAGATGAAATCAAAAGAAAAACAATATCACAGCAACTCCAAACATAGCAGAATACTCTGTCAAAGACGAAAAAAAAGAGATGTAATATCAAGTACAATGGTAGCAAAGAATGCTCCAAAGGTGTCCATATGCAAAAAAGAAAAAAAGGATACCTATAAATTTCTAGCAGCACAGAAAATTGAATCATGACCACGAAAACAATGGGACTAAGGATATATATAGTTTCAAAAAACATGAGAAAGCCAAAACTATCACTCTAGCATGCCCAAAACGGTTATCTATAAGAAGCTCATAATTTTAATTTCATTCAGTAGCACAGAGGCACATACTTGAGCACCATCCCTTCTGACCTAAGATTTCAAAGCGCTGCTTGGTTTTCCTACAAAAAAAAAACAGGAAAAAACAGCTAGGATCAGTCTGGTGACGAATTTAGAGCAGGATTTAACCTAAATCTAGCCTGACGGTCATTTTGGACACAAAAAAAGCCTCAGATTTGACAAATCCTGATAAATCCGGACTTCATGGATTTCGGCCTTAAATGCCGGACTTACTAAATCCCGTGAATCGGTGGATTTAATAAATCCGAGAGGGATGCTTCGCGCGAAAAAAAACGACGAGAAATTACCTTCCTCAATGGTTTCGGTTAGGAGAGGAGGAGGAACAAAGTGAGAGTTTCGGATCTCTGTAAGCCGCAATCCCAACTTTGCGTTACCAGTTGCGATTGTATCGCGAGGGCTCGGGGATGAAGGCGATGGTTTTGACGAAACCAGAGAGAGGGTTTCGGGGAGTGGAGTAATGTAGGCTAGGGTTTCATTAATTTCATTTAAATTTTCTTAATTTAATTTTATTTTATTTAAGTTAATTTTATTAATTTAATTGTTTAATAATTAACAATTAATTAAATGTTATTAGATTAATTCTACTTAAATAAAATTATTAATTATTTAATTATTAATTAATAAAAAATATTATTTCTTTATTCATCCAATAAAGTTATAAGTAATCATTAATAAACATAATTAATAACTAATTAATTATTTTTTATAAATTTTAAATTTCTATTTAGTAATTAATTTAATACAAAATTTATTAAGTAAATATATAATTATTAATTAACATATTTTCAAATTAAATATTAATTAAATTTAAGAAGTTAATTTGACTATTTTGGAATGTTTTAAGAAGTTAAATTTACTAAATCTTATTATGATTTGCTCTTAAACTCTAACAGCCACAACACATGTTTAATTCTGATAGAAATTGTCAAAGAGTTTCACAAGATTTAACATGATTTATTAAATCTATTGTCAAATAGTTTTTTAGATTTAACCATTTCAAGATTTACTAAATCTGAATTTATAAGATTTACTAAATCTTGCTAACTTAAATCTCATTTGTTGTCATGCAACCCCTTAGTAATCAATGGAAGTTCCACTATTTTTATTTAAAAATGAAAGAACTAAATCAACAAAATTTCTAAGCACCCTAATAAAGATCCAACATCATTCAAATGGGAGAAGAAATTGAAAAACCAAAAAAAAAAAAGTAGAAAAAGAAGTTCCAAAATATTAAAAAACATATAGAATTCAAGATCACATGCAAAACAAAAATTGCATCGCACGTGTGAGGTTCTCAAGATACAACGCAGCCGATGAAGCTTGAAGCTCTAGGGTTTTGTCATTTATTAACGTGGGAGTTCTCTCCGATCATTCGATTGATTGTGGCGTACTTATGAAGTGCTAGTTTTAGAATGCTAGCCATAACGGGCCTCGCCCAACGGGCTACTTAGATTTTTTTTTGGCCTGGGACTTAGGGGCCATTGGGATCACTTTTAGATTTTATTATTTATTTATTTTTTAAATTTAATTTAAAATAGAATATATTTGATTAAGATATGATTATTTTTTAAAACACTCAAAACACCTTTCTTCCAAACATGTCTATTTATTTTAATATCTAAAAAATAAAAATATGGTATAGCACATGTAACAAATATGTTTTTCAAAGTAAAGGAAAACAAAAAATAAATAAAATTTATTGCAAATAAGCCCTTAATTAATGGGTGAGGGGGTCATATACTATTGATTGAAAGATTTACATAAATACGACTCATTCCTACGTATTTGCATATCTAATATCTAAATTTCGATTTTACTTGCATGAAAACTTACCTATACATGAAAATATGTATTTCACTTTTTAAAAAATGTAAATAGTGATATTTGTGATGTGATGTGATTGTTTGGTTGATATAAATGTACAACATAAAGTTTAGGTATAAGATATGTAAATATATTGAAATTGGGCGGTATTTATGTAAATGACCTTTATTGGTTTTGCCTCCTAGCTTTGTTTAAGAGAACATGGGTAAGGAATATGTATTAAGCGCTTATTTCATCATAGCTTTGAAGTTCTCATGTAGCTTCAATGGAGGATCGTCTTGCTTACTCGTTTGTAAAGTATGAAAATTTGTTTTCGGATAATAGAGTTCAACATTAATTCAAAAATGGCTTTTGCATTCACTCAGAAGATGTAAAGAAAAAAAAAAATACTTTAGATTATGATATGGAAAGGTGAAATATAACCCTAAATTTATCAATTAATAATTACTTAATAAACTATATTGAGAGCCAATAAATTACAATGAGTCTCAAATAAGAAAGTAGATGTTAATGAATAAAGAAGCAAGCTTGTTTGCACCAAAAAAAAAACTATCATGGAAGCAGATCTAATGATTCAATTGAGAAAAAACACTTGAACATGTGCAATGTTCTTTGATGAAGTTAAAAAGCACTATGGTCTCCCATCTAATAAGAAAAAATGTTTCATAGTTAATGCAATTAGTTCTCTTTGAAAACAGATCTTACAAGAGATTCAATATCAAATATTATGTATTTTTAAATCAATCAAGTGATAATGACAAAGTTAATGGCTCACATATGAGCAATGCCATAACGAAAGGTCAACTATATTTCTTTCGATTGACTACATAAATTCCCTTTTTATTAATAACACATTTTAAGAAGAATTTTATTCTATTTTATCAATAAAATTAATGATCCATTAAGACATTAAGAGATGGAGATAAAATATATTTGGATTTTATAAGAGGGTAAGGTTGATAAGGATGATGTGAGTGCATTTTTAATGGAATGAGTATCTCGTACATTTAAAAAATAAGACTTTAAAGTAATGTATGAGAATATAAGTATAATAAAGCCAGTGAACAACTTGGTTGCAAAGATAGATTAAAAGTTAGTATTTCTTTTCAAAGCTATGTAAACTTAGAAATCAAGATAACACAATAAAAAAATAATGGGCTTATTTATGTTGGATAGTATCATCAATAAGTTGGTGACTGATAAAAAAAAATATGAAAAAAAAGACTGTCAACATTTAATCCAACTATGAAGTGATGGTGGATAATACTTTTATAGAGATTTCTAGTAATTATAGTGAAATTGGAGGAGTAAAGAATGTCATTGTTTAAATATCAGGTGTATTTTAATTACTTTCTAACAAACATGTTAATAATGAAAGAGCAAGAGAATAGAAAAATTAAATTTAGAATTTAGAATACCAAGTTATGAGGAACACTCTATAATTAAGAAGATCAAGAAAACAAGTTTAGATGCAACAAAAAAAAGCATTCAAAATGTAGACTTTAAAGATGAAACTAATAATTATGTTCCCAAGGAGCTGTAAATAATCTTATGAGAAATAATGAGATAATTAGTTATTCATACATATTTCATAATCATAAAAAGATAGATTAATAAGAATAGGAAGTTAATCAGTTTGATATCTATGTCTTTGGTAAATATTTTAAAGCACGAAGTAAGCAAAATGTGCATACGTTAAAACTTTAATATGAACAAAGAAAATTAGGGCACTCAACATAATAATTATAGAAGATTACTAAAAAAAATCATCATCATTTTTTTTTCAAATCATATATTTTAGTTCGGGTTTTTTATTCAAGAAAATCTAATTTAGAAACCATTATGACATAGAGGCTTAATCTCACTCAATCTAAATATGCAGCATATTTAATTCTAGCAAATTTTAAAGTACTGTTTAAAGAGCTGAGGTGATGAGATTAAAACATGGGTTGCAACAAGCATAGTTTTATGATGAAAGAATATTACGAGAAAAAGCTGAATATGAGTCTAAAATAATTTCTTAAAATTGTGGTAGTGTCCTTAGAGTTATGGAATGAATTGTTAACATTACAAGTGAAATGGTTGTATTTCATCTTTGTATGATTATTAGTGTTTTGATGGAAGTAAAATGAGATTTTATAACCCATAAGAAAATAATGTTTGCTCTCTGTCCTATTTATACCTCCTTTTTTGTATATAATTGATAAATGTCTTTTGTGAATTGAGCTTGTCCCTTAAATTTAAAGTGTGAGAAGGGAGAGTTAAAGAGATGTTGTCCGTTTGAGTGCTGCATGATAGTTTACAACTTCTTGTAGCCTAATACATTCATCTGGACCATTTGATATGTGCCTCGAGCACGAAACAATGGTCGATGTCAGTTTAGCCCTACTCAAGAGAATTCACTGTGAGGCAATGTTAGTTCCTACATGGGACATGCTTAATGTCTATTTTGATGTTTAGAGATCATGCCCCACATATTTGAAACCTTTGATGGCCAAGGGGAGTCATCGAACTCCCCCACGCGTATTTTGGAAAAAGTAAAATTTTGAACCCATCTACTCGCTAAGTGGTCCAGGACTCCTATCAACACAAAAATCCCTAATTTGAAACATCTAGAATGTTCATTTTTTATTTAAGGTTTTTCCATAGCTTTCGGATCAATAAAAGCCCTTCTATGGACATCCAGGCGCAAAATTGTTTTTTGAACTGTTCAAGTCGTCCTTGACGATAGGCAGTGATTTTCGTTTGATATGGTGCACCCTTGATTTTCATATCAATGTTGGAAAACTCATTTTCACTTTAGATGGTTTCAATAGTTCGGGGTTCCAAAACAATCCGCACACACGGAACTGCACACACCCGAAAGAGCATATGGAAGAAGGCAAGCCTTCCTTTGAGGGCTTGGGCACTCAAGCGCTCAAGTATCAGGTTGGCGCCTCCTAAGGAGGCGCTAAATGCTGACATGGGTGCTCAAAGCACCCATATTGGACGTCTTTGCACTCGCTTCTTCCTAGAAGACATTTAAGGCGCTCTTTTGGCCTATAGGCACATGAGCGCCCAAATTTCTTCGCTCGACATTCGCTAAACTGAGAGCCCTATGCTTCTATGCTATTATGGTCTTTTTAAAGCATAGAATGAAATCAATGTAAACTAAGAGAGGTGCTTTGCACCCGCTTGGGTGCAAAAGTGCCCAATTACTTTTCTTCACAAAAAAAACAAAAAAAAAAATTGTCATGTCACAACTGAAACGTGCAGATGGAGGGGACCATTTTGGGAAAACTTTGCATGGTTCGCAAGAATCTTATAGAATGGTTCAAGGCTCATGGAAAATTAAGGGGAGATCACATCAAGTTATGCAATTTCCATGCAAGGAGAGGCTTCTCCAGGCTATGTCGAGCAGGTGAATCGGCTAGAGCCATTGCAAGCGAGAGGAGATTTTTTGGAGTGGCATGCCAAACAAAAGAGGAGGGAGGATGTTCATTTGGGAGTATTCCACTTTTTTTCAAACAGTGAAGAAGAAAGTTTGGGGGGAGGAGTTTTTCAGGAGAAAAAGGAGCTCAAGTGAAGAAGAGACCCCTTCTTCTTCTTCCATATTCTTTCTTCTTCCTGTTTTCATTTTTTTAGCTTTCTTGCTCCTTGTGAGTGTTTCATCCATCTTCTTCTTTCTCACATTTTTTTGAAAAAGGGAGTGAAGTTTGAGAGAGGTTTGAAGGAGAGGAGAAGATCTTGAAGGGGAGATCAAACGAAGAAGAACTTCCTTCTTCTTCTATTTCTTTTCTCCATTTTCCTCCACCAAAATTTGTTTTTCCTTCATCTTTTCACCCTTTTCCACCACCAACCTTTAGGAGAGAGTGAGAGAGCTTGGAGAAACTATCATGAGTGAGGGAAGGAGACATCTTCTTCTAAAAGGAGAGCTTTTTACCTATGTTGGAGAAGGTTTTCGAGATCGAGACGTTCTCTCCAACGAGAAGAGCTTCCTCTTGCAATTAGGAGAAGGAGGAGAGGAGCCACTCTCCTACTTGAGTAGAAATTCATCCTTGTGATCAGGGACATCATCAATCATTGTGTAGGTGATATTCTTGTTTCCTTGCATTTTCATTTCCTTAGTTAGCCTTAGGATTGTGTTAAATGATTAGGGCTTTGTGGTTGTTTTCCTTGAGAAAATCATTATGTAGGAATCTGTCATGAATAAATCCCTTATGAATCTGAGTGATGTCCTTGCTAAAGCTTTAGGCCGAACCCAAAATTGGTTGGAATCTATATTTTCCCTAGTTTTAATGGTTTCATCATTCTATGTAGAGGTTGGAACACTTGTGACTTGTAAAATGAAAAAGCTTTGTAGATAGTTCATTCTACAAATTTTGGAGAATTTCTCCTTCAAGAAATTGGAGGGTGAAATTCCCCACTCCCGTCGGTAAAGTTGAAGGCAGCTATGGCGCATATCCATGTGTTGAAACCTAGGTAACTATACAGAAGCGTTATGATGGGTACGACTTGCTACTAGGCATCAACATTTATGTGGCATCATATGATTTGTCATGATAAATGTCTCTGCATTTTGCATGTTGCGTATAGCACGTAGGTCTGACCGTCTGCCCCGACCTAGTCGACCGATCACTTAGGTCTGCCGCTATGGCCTGGTCGATCATATGACAAGATCGACTGATCACATAGGTCCAACCGGTTGACCTGATTACCTTGGTTTGACCGACCACCATGGCTCGGTCAGCTGACCACTTTGGTCTAATCAGACACCTGACTCGGTCCATCGATCGCTTTGGTCCAATCGGTCCCCTCGGCTTGACTGACCCATAGGTTATGATGTCTCTGGTTGAGCACTCTAGTCGACCAAATGGGGGTCAAACAACCAACATCACTTGCATGATGTATGTTTTGCATTTGCATCTGCATTATTTGCATGACGGTGCATGACTTAGTTTGCATCATACACGTGGGCATGAAAAATACTTTTGATGTGCATTTTGGAGAGCTCATTTGCATACTACTCTGCCTTCGACATGTATCATATTAGGTGCTGCTTCAAGTACTGATACCCACGATATTTCCCCCACATGTATATCACATGTGATTGGGGCTCGATACTCGCATTCCTTTGTGATTGGAGGCTAGTTATGCTAATCTGTAGTGTGTGAATTACCTTACAAGAGGATGCACTCTTCACCTCTTGTGGCATCATTTGGTTGCCACAAGTTTTACATTTTGTTCACTCAATCTGAGTCACACCTTAGAGCCTCTCAACCCGTTGAGTGTGCAACATGTATGCATTTGAGTTTGTCATTTGCATGTTGCTTGATGACCTTCCCTCGTATTTTCTCATACCCCATCTAAGTAACCACAGGTTATGCTTGCTTGCATTTGTATTTGTCTGCATGCTTTGATAGTGTATCAGACTTGGTAGGTGTGCGACCCTGTGTTGGTCGCGATGCATTAACGACAATTGTTTGTCGCGTACATCTCGGGGAGCAATGCAAGTCAAAACATCGGAATTGATATAAGAATAACTGTGTTATGGATCCAAAGGATCTAACTTGTGTCACCAGGGATGTTACGGGCCTGCATTTAATGGCCTTATTTTAAAATACAAAAATTATTTTTCTATTTATTTTATATATCCTAATTTTAAAATTATGCAAGTAGAAAGCTAGTCCATATATATGACCAACCTTTTTAAAAATCCATCTTATGTGATGTTTGTTAAATTCCTTGGATCTTTAGGATGGGGTTAGAATTGGTAACCCTGTCAAAGTAATACATAACTGAGACTTTATCTGGTTTAAATTGGTAACCCTGTCAAAGTAATACATAACCGGGACTTTTTGAATTTACAGAAGTCCCTCGGATGAGGTAACCCACAGTTGCTAACGAGATCTCTCTAGTTTAAATTGATTTAACAACTCGTTTAAGCTAAGTAAATTCAAAAGAAAATAGTGGTACTGGAACGAAGGAATCGTGGGATCCTAACTGATGTCGCTTTAATCTTTTTACCCCCCCCCCCCCCACCATTTTGAATTATACTTGTCATTTAAACCTTTGAATATTTAGACTTTAGGACTACTACTTCATCGAGGAGCTTGGAGCTAACTCTTTGGGCAGCTTTCAACAACATCAATCTAAAGCAGCACGAGGATCTACCACAACACATCTTTTCCTTAGAATTAAATAACAAGCCATAGGACTTCGATGTTGTCCGTTTAGTGCAACATAAATCCTCACTTTTATCTCTAGGTTATCTTTAGGCCTCTGCATGATCATGTTGTGCAATTTATGGCCAAACTTATCTTAGGTTCTGAGGTTGTCGTTTGTCACGACATAAATCCTCCTATCTTCTAGGCTATTTGCGCGATCGTCTCACACAAATATAAGCCCTAATAAATAATAATTGGTATGATGAAACATTCAATAATTATCTCACCGAAATTGAAGCTAATTCATATTATAGCTTGGGAAGTCATTGGGGTTCTCCTCAAGATCTATGACAACCCCTAGTTTTTCTTCCTTTGGATTCCATAATGAATGTTCCAAACTTAAGCATCTTCCATTTGACACTCCTTGGTCTGATCTTTGAAAAGTCTTATCCTTTGAAATTCTTGAAGATAATATTTTCTGATCTAAATCGAGAGTTTTCTTATGTGACTTCGGTCATTTAAGATGTAATTGACCATAGGGGTTTGCCTCTATAGGGAGCTTTAAGAACCCATGTAATATAAAACCTATCTGATTCTTCATAATAGATAGAGGAATTTGTCGATTAATATAAGAAAATGGTTTTTTGCAGACTAAAACGGATGCATAAATTCTTTAGTTTATTTAATCGAGTGCCACCAGCAAGTAGTGTATCTATCCGTCGAGGTAGGTATATTGCTTGCGGTGTTGTGCTTGATCATTTAAACTATTGCATATATGAGATCAGTTTGATCTTGTATTTTTAAAAATTGAAATGTAAATTAAACATCTTTTAAAATCGGGCGTCAGGATATTCATTCCGGCAATTGAAAATTTCTAATTTGGCGACCGACATATTTAAAGTTAAAATATTCAGGACTTTTAAAATCTGTACTTTACTTTTCTGCATGGCTTTCTGAACAGTTTTAAAAC
Organism: Phalaenopsis equestris; assembly: GCF_001263595.1. Lineage (NCBI taxonomy): Eukaryota > Viridiplantae > Streptophyta > Magnoliopsida > Asparagales > Orchidaceae > Phalaenopsis > Phalaenopsis equestris. The sequence continues at coordinate 124,947 of NW_018164534.1, forward strand.
GGTTTGCAGCATGGATATACAGCCCATCATACTTAAAAGGGTCTCTACGCTTAGGGATAGATAGCTGCATCGTTTTGCATGTCCCAAGGAGAAATCCCAATGCTTCTTCAACCTGACTAGCCAAACACAAGTTTTATACTTAGGTGGTTGCATAACATGCTTAGAGTGTTAGAGACTTCCCCGATCCAGATGGGGAGTAAGTATTATGTGGAGAGTGTTTATAAATTTATAGCTAGACTTCTTCTTTCCTTTCTTTTATGAGGCAACTCTGTCATTTGTGTGGTGAGTGTAAGTCCCACCTCTTGAGCTTCACCTTGTAGGTCATAGGGCTAGTGTTTCCTTCTTTTGACCTTAGGGCTACCAAGGCTTCCCATGGAGTATGCTATTCAGAGATTGTTAGTCGGGGTTCTCTGGACGTGTTGGACTGACTACCTTTACGACCAGGTTGACTTAGGCTCCGTTTGGGGCAGCTTATCTACTGCGAAAGCTTTTTGAAAATGTCGTCTCACCATTTGGAAACTGCGTTTGAGCAGCTTATTCGAAAACACAGTTGGTTATTTACACTAAACGCGGAAAGCGGGTTGAACCCCGCTGTCCGCATTTTTAGATAAGCACAAGCTGCCCCAAACAAACCCTTAGAATTCTAGTAGCTTGGGATGACGGGCCTGTGGTACCCCGACCCGACTACCTCTATCTTTTAGAACAACTTAACCCTTTCTCTTGTTGAGCCTTGTCGCTCATTTGAATTCGTTGATATCATCTTGATGACCCGATTTCTGATAATCTGCCGCCCTTTTGGGATACAATGATTCACCCTCTGCCCTTATGGCCCCGTGAGCTCTGACGCATTGGGATATCCCTGCCGAGATGACTTTGGTTATTTCGTAGGTTCTGATGTCTATGAGATGCTACGCAATTGGGATGTGAGAGATGTACTCTCTGTCTTGTGGCTTAGTAAGAGCTTTGAAAGCATCGAGACATTCCCATATGAAATAACATTTCTTTGATGGTTTATTTTCTGGGTTCTTGATAATGTAAGTGATACTTCTTTTATCGAGAGTATTCTTAGGTCTCCCCCAAGGTGTAATTAATCAAAGGGATACATCCCTTTGGAAGACTCTTGACCCCATAACAAAATGTGCTTTTGGTTCTCTTGGTATGGGTGGCTTATGTAGGGATCTTTTTCGTGGATATTGGTTTTTGAGGTATTTCAATCAGATTTGTTCGGATGTGTACTCTCAATTTATCACACGAGGATTACCCCTCTATAAGCCTTTCATGGTTCTTTTTAAGATTGTCCAGTTGTCGTCGTATATACTTCATTTTTATTCCTCTCATCTTCAAATCACTGTATGATATGAGAGAGAGATTTATTCAAAGAAGGGAATAATACAATGACGTATAAATATACAAGATGATGACTCTGAATTTTTAAAAGAAACAAAAACAAGAGATTGAGAGAGTCAGTTTTTAAATTCTATCTTATGAGAATAAGATGTTTTTCGCATTACTTAAGACATATTTTAAGGAGCTTGATGTCTGCTAGAGAATTCATGATAGCAGGGGAAAATGAAATCTATTACGTCGTTGGGTAATCTCGCAATCAATAGTCGTTGGGCAATCTCGCAATCAATATTGGAGAATTAATTTTCTTAAAGCAAATAAATGAAAATTTTTAGTGCATTATTTTAGTATTGATTTTGATTATAGAGGACTATTCTCTTAAATATTGATGGTTTATATATAATAAGAAAAGCCATCTCTATCTTTTATATTTCATAAAAAAATTTATTTATTTTTACTTATATCATCATTATGTTCGTTTATTATAATTTAATAATTTAACGTAATTAAGGTGTTGTTTGTATTTTAGATCGCAACATAACTCTATTTGGGAAATTATTATTTTATTATTGTTTAAAAATTTTTGTGATCACAAGTTAAATTTATAGCTAAATTTGTTAAAATGTTATCGTTGTAAGAAAATTTAATTGTTTTTTAGAAAAAAATAGAA
>NW_018164534.1:127034-134504 GCF_001263595.1 Phalaenopsis equestris
TATATATATAGTTATACTTCTCAATATAATTTTTTAAGAAAGGTTTTTTTCTAATTTGACAGTGGTTCCCACTGTCATACAGCCACGATGCGAGACTGTGATCGGAGAGAGCACACTCCGCACGCATTAAACACTCCAATTTTATAATCACTTCTACAAAATTCTTAGCCATCTTAAACAGATCAAACAGTTGCATTTTTTCAAGCTACTGAAAGTATTTTAAATATTTTCTTTTATAAAAAAGTCAAACAATTGTTACAATCACTTCACCTTAGTAGATCGAGTTGTAAAAATAACTTCTCTTCACATAAATTCATAGAAAGCAGAAGGCAAACATAATGGTGATAGTGGTCCATTAATGAAGCTCCACTGATACAGATGGAGTAGTAGAATCAGTGACTAATAAATTGTTCGGATCAACGAATTGGTCATGTGTTCATTGAACCGATCGATTCTAATTATTATGATATAATTGTGCTTATGTTTCCTATCAATATATCTCTTATGTACATTATATATTTGAAGAAATCAATATTTTTATGTTTGCCATCTATTTGCATCATTATCATGTTAATTAAAAAATATTTAAATAATTTTCATTTTTTTTTGTTGCCAAGGCTCATTTATATTATTAAAGGAGCTACTCATTTAAAATTTATTGGTTAAGAAATAAGTCAAGTTGGAGTGTAGACAAATTTGAATTTAATGAATCAACCATAAATATTATTTTACTTTTGATAATAGAGCTTCCTTTACTTCCAATTAGAGTAATGCATGTAATTGAGGAGAAAATATTAAATGAGGATAATGTACGTGCAGATTGATGGTATTCTGGTACTATTGTGATGAATACAATAATAATACCATAAAATCTGCACCTACACTGTCTGCACATAAAATTTCTTCGCAATTGAGGGCTATCTTTTGTATTTGGGGTTGTTGCTGTAGAGAAAGTTGTATTTGAGAATTGTAGCGGTGAATGTTGATATTGTTGTTTGAGTGGTGTTACGTGTGCTGTCAGAGAGTTCTTATTTTTCTGACTAAATTGTTGGATGTGTAAATATAAAAGTCTAATTTTTCCACTTTTTTATGCATGTAGAAAAGTAAATTTTCTCGCATAAGAAGACATCTAAGTTAATATGGAAATAGATTTTAAATTATGCTTGCACATAATTGTCAAGAAGTTAAAATAAAGTTATAAAAGTTTAAAGGTCCAAAATACTTACATAAACCATTTAAGTTATACCAAAACACTAACAATATAATCTAACACAATTAACATGCTATTTTTTATTTTAGGTTGGAATATAGATTTGTTAGTTTGGTTTCAACTACTGGGATTTCAATTAGAAATTAATTAAAAATGAAAATAAAAAAAAATAATCATAAAAATTTTATGAACAATGAATTTTTTGAAAAAAATAGTATCAATATATTATATAATAACATTTGCAATTGCCTAAGAATATATATAAATTATTATCCATTGCATTTGCTTAATTTTCATAAAAAATGTTAGAATCCTTATTAATATTTTGTTATACCTTATATTCATATGCCTTCCACTATAAATATTTTTTATAATCAAAGTCACATTCCAAGAATAAGCATTAATATGTGTTGGTTGTCTAATTATTAATAGCACAAATAAAATGCCTCATTTTTAAATGCATGTTGTATTATACTTCAAACAATCAATATTGAATATTTCATAGTTATTTTTTAATCATCACTGAGAAATATTGAGTCCTCAATTATTTATCCAAATGGTATAGTATAATTGAGAAACATAATGTTCATAATCAATAGGAATCAACTATAACATTTAATAATACATGGATATTTAAGAGATTACACATTTTCATGAAGAGATTTGAAAACAACTATTATAGAGAAGGCATTAAAAACAATATTGAAAAGAGTAATTAATTATATAATTCAACATCTTCAAAGAATATAGTGTTTTGAGTGAGCTCATCTAAGCCATTCAATATTATAGAAGTTCAAAGTGGAATAGTTTACATTGTTATAACAAAGCTAATAAATTTACAAAAAATTTATTAACATTGCAACATTCATAAGATTAATGCTTTGATTCATAGTTAGATTTTTACCAACCATTCTAAAAGATTTAGGGCTCCTTTCCTTGTAATGTTAGTGTGCTCTTTATGTTACATCTTTTCTATTATCATGTACAATATATGGCTCATCGCCATAGCTCTCTTAATAATATTATGAATCTCATTGCTATTTTATTAATCCATGAGGCATTACTCGAGATTTACGAACCCGAAAATCAATCAATTTCTAATATATGACTAAACTTATAATTAATTTTTTTCTTCTTACTCTACTCATAGTTATGTTATACTTAAACTTCCAAATAGATATAAAGTGCACTTAAATTAACAATGTAATGTTATGCTAAAATTAATTAATTTCATTTGAGAATAATACAAACAAATTAGAAATAAATTGACTTATAATTTCTTATTATATCTCTTATTTGAAGCATCTTTAATTTTTGTATTGGACTGCATCCAAGGTTAACCACTCCATCCTTTGTGCTTTTTGTTTCTTAACTTCGACCTGTTTAGTGGATCTCATTATTATTTAACTACATATGATCACACAGTTTAAGCTTACACGTTTATCTTTTTTATGCTTATTATTCATCCATTTTTCTTAAAATTAGGTAAGTCAATTTTGAAGCTCTATTTCTTTTATGCCAAGATCATACTAAATTAAGACAATTTTTATTTCTCATTTTATTGATGCACTTTTTTTTTCAATTTTTCTTCTTTATATATTTATTAGAAAAAAAAAATGAATCATAAATTTTTAATATATTTATATTCAAATCTATTAAAAAGATACCCCTCTATGTTTATATTAATTTGGTGAGCTAGCCAAGTATCCATGGCAAGTTAAACTACTAGCTTTGGCGCCTTGAGTGAATTTTTTTAGCCTTTTAGCCAAATATTCTCAGTTATAGTAGAAGCCTAATTTGGACGACTTGAACTTGATGGCTTGTTTGACATCGCACTTGACAACTCTCCTATATTGATCCTACTTAAATGACATACTAGCATTAAACCCAATATATTATCAAAGAAAATGAATTGAACTAGACTTAGGAAATACTTGGGTGTATTTTTAGTTTATTTAATCATGTGCTTTTTTGAAGATGTTCATAAAAGTAGGAAAGAATTAAAAATTCAAGTTTTATTCTGACGAATTTTCACACCAATTATGAATGATTATGCTGATTTGATTTTTCTTTACATGTAGCACTATAAAAATTCTATGTCTATAATCTAGGGATTCCTAATTAAGTTTTACTTATTTTATCATCCACCTTAAATATTCTTTGTGAAAATTTTCTTTTGTTACCAAGAAGATGTGTTTTGTCAACTTCAATGTTAAGAATCCTCTAGATCAAGCTATCATTTCTTTCACACAAAATAAATATAAGGAGGTGATGCTTTTTAAAAAAGATTATTTATATAGAAACTATCTTTGATCCCTAATATTCTCTAAATATAATGTACGATTTTATTCTACAAGTAAAATTGATTATATAGAGAAGTTCTTAAAGAATAGAGTAAAGAAGTAAAATGATCCTAAAATTCATGAGTCAACAATTTTTTTGACTCCTCTTGCTTAGTTTGAAAGGTGTATACTGGGAAGGGTCAATCCACTATAATAAATTAAACTGCTCGGGATAATGATTTCTAAATTGACCCAGTCAATGATTTAAAAAGAATTTTTTGTGTGGAATCTAAGTACAATGCAATAAAATGTTAGCTCAAAAGTGAAGTCAACTTTGATAGTGATAAATATATCTTCTTTCATTAAATCCAACTTGGACTATAGACTTGCAAGATCTCATATGACCTTATGAAATTGAACATAGTGGGGGTCTTCCACTCCAAATTTTCTATTGATTAAATTAAGTCTGAGATTCTTATTAGAAGATCCCTATTATCACATGGGAAAAGAACTCAACCATTCTTAAGGGAATTAATATTTGATACTCAATACCTTACTCTATATCCTAAGATAGTTGCTAACAAGTTACCCATGGTACCAATATTGTTGAAGTCATAAAGGTAAAAAAAAGAAGAAATATGAGGCATTAGATCACAACTTTGAGGCATATAATCTTGCTCCAATAACTCCACACGATGATACAAGAATTTTTTCTGATAAGAAAAGTTGAAGACTTAATGATTGAATTTTATTCATTGAAGTTATCCATCTATCCCAATTGAGCTTACACTAGTTCAATTAAAGTCAACCTTTTGGATGAACTCATTATAATAAGAACTTTTATTAAGGTTGAAGGACTTCACTTAACTTTAGTAGAGAATAAGCTTGGAGGATACATGAGCTTTCCAACTATTGTTTGAATAAGTCCACAATGAACATTGCTATGAAGCCTAATGTTTAAAGACTCAAAGATGTTTCCAATTGCAAGTTAATGTGCTCTCTATTTCCAGACAACTTCATTTTTCATCAATTGATTTAGTTCATCAAGAAATTATGCTTGATCCTACTTTTTTTTATTTCTTTTTAATTCGCTTCATTGGCAAATTTATTAGAGAGGGGCCAACTTCAAGTCACTTTTAAAGTTTTTTAATGTTGTAGAAAAAGTAAATTTTATTACTCAAAATGGAGCTTTTTATTTAATTCATTCGCATTCTTGTAAGGTATCATAAGTTATTTTAAGGAATGGACAAATTAATTTTCTAATTTCTATTGAATGTAACAGGAGTTTTGCACCATTAATATTTTCTTATAGTTTTACTTGGAAGTCAATTTTTAAATTGAATTCATCACTTGCTTTAAGTTATACTTGTAGTTGGACTTGAATGAAGTCAACCTTAATAAATTTGGTGCTGCATAAAGTATCATTTTGATATCCTCTAAAGTGATGAGAATATTATTCAATTTTTATAAATTTTTATATAACATTTTTAAAGATAGATGAAATGTAATTAATTAGACCACCCCTACGGTTAATTTTCAAAATTATTTTATTTTATTTTTAGATGAATCTGATGGATGAATAATCCTATTGAGATTTATATTACATTTGATGCATGTTAAAAAATCTACGGCAGTGGAGTAATAGATTATCGATTTAGCTTTGCACGAGAGTTCAACACACACTCAGGTAAAAGAAACAACTAGTAGAGATACCAAAAATTTTTATGTGGAAAACATAGAAAAAGAAAAAACCATGGGGCCTAGCCCGGCTGTAGAAACTATAAACCAGATATTAAATGTACAGTTCCTCATCCCACATGTGAGACATGGTTGAATACTCTATGGAGTTACAAGGTAGGTGCATGAATAAACTTATTGTAAAAAGTGGGCAGCAACTGATAGTGATTGGTGATAATCAGTCAGAGATAGTAACGGTCTGCGACTGGTAGTCGGTGGCGGTCAGTGTCTGATGGTCAGTGGCGGCCGAAGGCAGTCGATGATGAGGTGATACTGGACTTCAGCTCTTCTAAGCTTCAAGTTCTTCTTCAGGCCTCAAGCCCTCCTTCCCCCTCCCATGAGAGGGGTGAGACACTATTTATAGAGCTCCGAGTGCAATTAATGCAGAAAGATAAACTAATTTGATCGGGCGATGAACATTTGAGTATTTTAATGATGTCAGAATTTATTGATTATGGACTCGTTGGATTTGTCTCGTCAAGATGCTCAATTAAATTATAAGCTTACCATATTCAACATTTGTTTGACTTTCTAAATATGCTCAGAAAGTTTTCAAAAGTAGTTTAATGACCTGATCAGAGCTTGGTTTGACACAGATTGGACCAATTTTGGTATCATTCGGTCTGTCTCGTTGACTTGGTCAGTTTCACTATAAGTTTGCTTAAATCTGTGCTCTGAATGACTTTTTATAACCCTGTGAACATTTCTTTCTCAAAAATAATATTAGGAGATCCATGCCATACCTCAAGATTTGTCTCAGATGATGAAAATGTGTTGATTGTGTATTAATATTATATCAAAAAAAAAAAAAAAACCTATCGACATCTTAATAAAATATTTAGTGCGAACTCAATAACCTATTCTTTTTTCTAATTGCAATACTTTACTACCCAATTATTAATTTAAGAAAATAACGTCTTGTGGGGTCTAGGCCAAGAATAGTTCTTCTAAAGCATACATTAAAATAATAGCTCATGCCCTTAAATGTGAGAACAATTGCATGATATAAGTAGTTCTTGAAATGAACTAATGCCTCTGAAGAACAACTCAAATCTAACTAAATTAATACTCTATTAAAGTCCTTCAAATTAGTAAATAAATACATTTGAACATTTTCTAAAAATCAAATGTTAAATGAATCAACTTAAACAGGATCAAACTCATTTATTTATGTTCATGAACAAACTCGCTTGAAATTCAAGAAACAACTTGTTAAATGTTCTATCTTATATGTGATTTATTTAAATAAAATTTGATTCATATTATATATTTATATAGTAATGCATTTTAATTTATATATATATATATATAATTTAATACATTTCTTTCTTATTTTTTTTCTTTTTATGAGTTAGTTTGTTTGTACTGATTAATATTTTTTGATTGCACGAAAACATATTTTTATTTTATAAAGTATATATATATTTTTAATTGGTGTAAATTTGATAGATATTAATTTAAAATTTATTCAATTGCTTATATTCAAATTTTACACTTGTTTGTCAACTCATTAAAATAAATGACTGATTAATATAAATAAGTCAAATATAATAATTAAAATGTTTAAACATGCCAAATCTAAATATCCATGCCAAAGTCGGCTTGAGCTCAAGTCGAGCAAGAATTTATAATATCATTAAATCAAAATATGTTATTTAAGATAGTACTTGCTAAATGCTCTGTCGTACATGACATATTATTTAAATAAACTTTGATTAATTAAAATTTATTGTATTATATGATAAATAATAAAGCATTTTAATTTAGTATCAATATACATAATAATTTAATACATTTTCTTTTTATTTCATTTCTTCAATTACTTAATTTATTAGTATTTGTCAATATTATTTGATTGTACAAAAACTTCTTTATAATTTATAAGTTATATTTTTTTTAATTGGTGTAAATTGGATAGATATTAATTCAAAATTTATTTGATTGTTTATTTATTTGGATTTATAAAATCATTGATTCAAAATCATTTGTTAATAATCATACATGAAAAGCTAGATACTCATTCAAAATTTAAAATCACTTATTAAGTCGTTGAAATAATTAATCGATTAATATATATAAGCCAAATAAAATCATTAAGAAATTTAAACATTTTTCTTAATTTTATAAAATCATTATTAATTATCGTAGATGAAAAATAAGCTAGTCATTCAAATTTTAAAATTAATATAAATAAGTCAAATACAATCATTAAAAAATTTAAACATGTCAAATATGAACATG
>NW_018164534.1:134641-145011 GCF_001263595.1 Phalaenopsis equestris
AGCGGAGCATGTTTCCCGCGTGTTCAGCTTGTTTACACCCCTATATATGTATATATATAGATATATATATATATATATATATATATATATAATTTTTTTGGTTTCTCATTTCAGACGTAAAATTGGAGGAGCAACTGCAACACTCACTACAAAGTGTCTCCAAGCCTACTCCGATTCGAGGAACTGTATTAGTTTATCGCAGTAAGAAATTGATCCTGTTCAACAAATTTAGGTCCTAAAACCATGGTTACCAAAAAGGAACTTTCAAATTGACCAAAAAAATGTGTGAGAAACAAACGATCCACAATGAACAATCCATTAAATTCACTAAATTTGGCAACATTAGTCCTGAACTGGAACTATCAGACAACACTCTCGCAAATTCATTTGATAAACTCGAGCTCAAATCAACGCCAACTGAAATTTCCCCAGACTGAGATCTCTAGTGAAACACAATTACTCAGTTGTCCCACTTGGGAGGCCAGAAAGGATTCTGAACTTGGATGAAAGGATTTTTGCTCACATTACAAGCATCGACATCCTCATGGCCTTCAATGAAAGGATTATCCTTTACTCTTTGTTGATTCGATGTTAACTGAACCGGAGAGAAAAGGTTGGGGTGAAAGTTCTCGTATTCAGTATTGAAAGTTACCCAGTTTTCCTTGAAGCTATCTGGTTTTGGCTTGGAAGCATTTCGAAGATTTTCCATCTCTCCAACATGGTCTTTGAACTCTTTCTTCACAACATCAAGCACAATGTCTCCATATGTACTGCACCATGACCTGATATATAACAAAAAGGTTGTTAATTCCGTTTCATTCTAATTATCAGTACTTTGTAAGTGCTTCAAAATTTTACTTTGGGAAGAATTTGTTCAGATCAGCCTTATCAACGGGGAGCTTCATCGAAATTGCCTCCATTTGGTCATCACTGTAAACACGTTGTTTTAATGAATTAAAATCACCAAAAGGGTTTCTACGAATGGAGCTTTGAGTACTGAAGAATTACGAGAAATTCAAATTTTGATTTGTCGCAGACAGTTCTGACTGGATTCGAGAGAGCTCCTTTTTGATATTCTCCCCCAAAACCTAAAAAAAAAAATGGTATATTGACTTAAAATCATGCGACAAAAAATTGAATTTTTATAGTGGTGTTTTACTTACCTTGTCTATGAAGAAATCAGAGGAAGAGCCATCGGAATGAATCTTTTTCTTGATCCTCTTCGTGTCTGGTCCTTCACCGATGGGGCTGGAGACAAGCTTGCACTGGTTAGAGAGGGAAGCATCATCAGATCTCTCCCCTGGAAATAGATATGATTTCATTGAATCATCCTCGCAGCTGCTTCTCTTCCATTTCTTCAAGCCTTCAAAACCCCATTGCTTTTTTGAGTACTTCGCACCTCTCTCCTCACAATCACGAGCCAGATTCTTACTTTCACTATCATCATCTTGCTTCTCTTTTTGAAACAAAGCATGAAACGGCTTTCTTTTGTTAGTTTCATACTTGGTAGTTGCAATTAGCGGCAAGCTTTGTTGCATAACTATTCCTACTGTCTTTTTTGTATTTGTTTCATCTTTCTTCACTTTCGCTCTCCATGGTAATTTCAAATGGGTTTTCTCTTTAGCCTTCTCAATAGTTTTTGGGGGCTCTTGATCATTGAGATCAATATCGGACCACTCTTCCTCTGAGTTCTTCAACAATGGTGGAGATCCGACAACCACATCCCGGGAGTCAATCTCAGTCCCTTGAGCTGCAAGCCTTTGCAAAAGAGGCCTCTTTGAGAAATGATACTCGTCCGAAGAAATACAATTTGCAAGCAAAAGTTCCTGCAAAAAGACCCAATCTCTGTTCTTCAGATCAATATAAGAAAAAAAAAAAACTTTCTTTTGCATAAATGATCAAACATTCTATTTCAATCAGCAATTATTGAAGAGGAAGAGTCTGAATAATCATTTCATACCCTTAAGAACAAGAGCTTGTCTCGGATAATGGTGGGGAGCTCCAGTTCGGTTGGGGAAGCGATTAGGGTTTCAAGGAGGTGGGATCTGAAGGCAGAGACTTCAGCCTCAGGAACGATGCCTTCGTTGTGTAGGCCGATGAGGTGAAGAATGCGGTGGAAAGAGTCTTGCTGCCACTTGAGGTTTTCAGCATGGCGCTTGGCCTGCTTCTGATCTGCTTGGAGGAGGCGACTCTTGAAGGAGAAAGGGAGGATGGACTTGCAGAGGGAGGTGAGTGTGTCTTGGAAAGAAGAGTAATACACAGGCTTGTAAATGTACGCCATTGCTCTCCTTCCTCGTGTCTTGGAAAGAAGAGTAATACACAGGCTTGTAAGCGTACGCCATTGCTCTCCTTCCTCTCTTTCTTCTATTGCTTTAGTTTCAGAAGTTGGGGAAGAGGAAGTGCCTCTTTGCCGTCTTTTGAAATTTTTTTGAGAGATGCGTTGAGAAACAGAGGGGGGATCTTGAACGGTTGAATCGGAGACCACACAACGGTCGAAATTAGTAGCCGTTGCGTTATGTGTTTTCCACCAGTTATGAGGCCCGCATCGTGTGTGGCAGGTGAAGCCCTCCAACTTTTCGTGAAAATGTTCTCAAGGCTTCGACTAACTAAGGGATTTTGATGTTTCAATGGGAATTGCACAAGTTACTTTGGCTGCTCTAAGATTTTACCAGAGACTTTATGATTTCCACGAGGTTTTTTTTTCCTCTATCAGGAAAATTTATCCTAACTTTATTTTACTTCAATTCTTTTATTTTGCTTCTTTTTTAGTTTAGGTAGCGTTTTTCTTTAATTCCTCTCAGTTATTTTCCTTAGTATCTTTTTAAGATCTACCGGAGATATCTTCTTTTTTGGGAAATAGATCGGCCCTTCTTTTTTAGTTTAGGTAGCGTTTTTCTTTAATTTCTCTCAGGTGTTTTTCTTAGTATCTTTTTAAGATCTATCGGAGATATCTTCTTTTTTGGGAAATAGATCGGCCTTTTCTTCGTTCTTTTAGGATTTTGTTAGATTTATTTAAAAACTGTAAACTATTCTGAGATTGACTCTGAATTTACTCTATGGTTTCTTTCTTCAATTTTCCATCGCTCTTGGAAAACTTTTTTTCTTCTTTGGTTTTACATCTATTTTAATCCTCTCTTTCTATTTTGGGGCTTTTTACCCCATTTTTAATTATGGAATGTTTTCCGTCTCTAAACTCTTTTTCTCTATCTCTTCTTGGGCCGACCCTACTCTCAACCGGAAGAAACTTATTTCTTGTGATTTTTCTAGTTGTACTAATTTTAATTTTTTTTATGTCCTAAATTTCTCACATCGTATATCTTTTTATGATTAATAAGTTCTTGATGGTTCAAAGCAATAGACTTAACGTTGGTGAGGTATGTGATTGGCAGACGTTCTTTCTATGATAATTTACAATAAGCTATTGCTAGGATTTGGAAACCAAAAGGTTTGGTTGAAATTCCTTATTCATCTAAAGGTTTTTTTTTTTTTTTTAAATTTTAGTTGTGCTGAAGATTTTGATATAGTCTTGAAGGGTAGTCCTTGGGTTAACAACCGTAAACCAATCATTTTAAAAAAAATGGTCCTATGAATTTAAACTTCGTAAAAAGGATTTTAAGAAATAACCATGTGTTAATTTTTTTTATTTACCTTTTCGTTGTTGGAATTAGAGTGATATTTAAAAATTAACTAGTTTGATAGGAGTTCCTTTGGTTGTTGATAATTTAGCATCCAAGTTCTCTAGGCTTTCTTTTGCTAGAGTTAATATCTGATTAATTTAAATTCTTCTCTTCCTGATTTCATTTCTCTGGATATTAAAGGGCAAGAATTTAATTTACAAATGATTTATGAATGGAAAAGCCTTCTCTCTGAGAAATGTTGTATTTTTACTCATGATCCTTATTCTTGTCCTAAGTTTGTGCATGTTCAATCAAATATTGTGGCCCCTATTTAAGAAAAAATATTGCGTCTGGCGTCCGGACGCAAGCTGCGTCCAGACAACGACTGCTATCTGCCAGAAGGATCTGAGAAGAAATAAAAATCTTTGGTGGATCACAACCGTTGTCGTGACTCAGCTTGAGTCCGGACTCTGGACACTATATTTTTTCCCTATTAATAGAGGGAGAAACAATAATAGAAATTATAACAATTAAATATGGTAAAGGAGCAAGAGTACAACTCCTCTTTCTACTTGGGTTCCTACAACTACCATTTGTATTTCATCTCCTAATTTGAATATTTTTGTTGATGTTTCATTTAGTAGTATGGATAATGCTGGTAATATGGATGGTCCTCCTATTGAATTTAATGCAGCTACTTCTGGTATTGCTGATTTTGAAAGTTCAATTTTACCTCTTCCTAATTCTGCTATTGAGATGAATCAGGATTTGAATTTACAAAATGTTTTACCTAATTTTAATGAGGTTCTGTTTTGCATCATGTTCTATTTAATACCATTGATAATGCTAGCGAAAGATTACTCTTTGTTAATGTTATTCCTGAGGCTGTTATGAGTAATACCAATGCTCAAAATTCTATTATTAGAAGTGCTTTTATTGTTATGATAGGAAATACAATTCCTACTTTGCTCAATACAGCTCTAAATGTTGTTTTTGTTCCATTGCCCTTTACTTCTAGGCCAAAGAAAGATAAAACTAGAGTTGATAATATTATCCATTAGTTTTATTTTTTCTCTTTCCTTTTTATTTTGGTTTTATGTTTTATCCAAATATTTTAGTTTGAAATATTCGTAGATTTAGTAAAAAAACCTATGTTACTGATTGTAAGAATATCATTTGTCAATATATTGTTAATATTATTGGCCTCATTGAAGCAAAGCTTTCTCATTCTTTTTTATCTGATAATATTTTTATTAATAAATATATGTTTTTAAAAATGTGAGAAATACTCATAACTTTGATATTAGTGATAATGATCATATTTGGATTAAATGGAATGTTGGCATTCTTTTTTTTATTGCTTTAGAAGTTAAATCTCAATATACCCATCCACTGTTATGTTTTTATTTCTTTTGTTTATGCTGACAACATTGCTTATGTTAGAAAGGATTTTTGGAATTTTTTTGCTCATATTGATTCTAATATCAATGATTTTCAGTTTTTGTTGGGTGATTTTAATTGTATTCTTAGAGCTAGTGAAAATGTAGGTTGTCTTCCTCCTATTCCTTCTATGCTAGTTGATTTTAATAATTTTCTTCTCAAATTTAATATATTTGAATTGCAAAATAGAAGATATAAATTTAATCGGCATAATAATCAAGACACATCAGACAAGTTAGCATAAATAGCCTCTTTAGGCTTCATCCCATAAAAAAAAAAAATATTTTTATTCCATATCAACTCATTAATACTATTTATACTAAACATTTTCTTATATATCATGGACAAAATAATTTAGAAAAGTTAACAGGAATGAAATTATCTATTGATGAGCAAATAAATAGAATAAAAGCTAAATTAATGACCATATCAACCACTACATGAAAATTTTTAACTGAAATTTAATTAAGAGAAAAGCCTTCAATTTGAGTATCTGTAATTGTTAAGAATTACAATCGTTCTAAATTTCAAATGAGAACTATTTGTGCATATTAAGAGGCTTTAGATCAAGTCAAGCTCAAAGAGTTAAAGATGACTAAACACAAGATGAATTTCATTTTAAAGGTTATTACAAGAGCATAAATAGAGCTTAGCCTCATGCTAACATTCTAAATAGGCGCTTTAATGTTAGACAAGAGATTGTGGGTATGTTTGGGGAAACATTATCAATGTGCTGCTCTTAGACGACCGACATTTTAATCTTTTTGCTATTAATTTTCTACTACATATTGAAATTTTTTGTGGTGGGAATTTATGTTTTATAACCATTAATTTTAAAATATGCTAGCTATAAAAAAGCTTATGTATGACTTTTTTTTTTAAATTAAATACATAAAATACCATAGTAGCCTTCCAAAAAATTATTTTTTTTCACAATAATTTTGCAACCATATTTACAAAAAAAAATAAAAAATTATAAGCACCTCAAATGAACCTAAATACATCCTTTTAGAATTTTCACTAGTATTGAGAAAACACTTATAGAGAGCAGAGTTTCTCTTAAATAATCTAAATTTATTGGAAATTTATGCAGTTCATTTTTTTTTGTTCAATTTAACTTTTTATATTTATGGAGAGCCCATTTTGACTTGTTGCATGAGAGTTTTTCAATAAAAAATAAGTCGTTTAATAGAAGTCGCTTTGGTTACGAGAGAATTAATTTTAAGGCCGTAGTTTTTGCAATTAAATTTGATCGAATAAAAAGATAAATTTTGCACCTAAAATATCTGATTGACAAATTTCACACCCCCAAAAGCACTACATTAACCAAGTTCTCTGAAAGAACCCCCAACTATCATTTAGCCTCTTGGATTTGATCTCAAACCTAGTGGCCTCTCCCGGTTTAAGAACTTGTTCAATGTGGTTGAGAAAAATGAATTCACAAAAGTATCCCTGCATCACGCTTCAAAACAATCACAATAGTAAAGAGGCGATTCACATCATTGCTGCTCCTGCTTAACACGACACTGACGAACGGCGACGAACGATTATGAAACCATCTTCCACATAACAAAACACTGTTTTTTGAAAAATTATTGCATACATTTGCTGTACGTAAAATTGCGCTATATCTAAAATATGTATGACAGTGAACCCCAATTTATACCGCTGCTGTTTTTGGTATGACTGTTCGTTCAGCTGATAACATAAAAGAGTTCCGAGTGTTTTTGATACGTAAAGCTATTTTATATTTTTTAAAATCATTCCAACTATATAAAGCAGTCCATCACGCGCCGTGCCCGCTGAAAGTTCCCATCACGACACGGTAACGTTATCCGTCCTTGCCCATAGTAATCATCGCGCCCAAAACACAAACCACACATTCCTCTTTACCCGGAAAAACGCGACATTTCGCCACAGCCATTCTATAAAAATACGCATTTCCGCTTCATTTCGCAATTCTCAGACCTTTCTCTCCCAATCTCTAATCCTATTGTTCATTTTTCCCTCATCTTCGATTTTTAATGGAGTGGCCCTCATCGTCTCTCAAGCAGAAGATCCGGTCAGCTAACTGCTTCCCGTGCTGCTTCCGCTCTTCGGAAGAAGGGGAGGAGGAGCCGGCGGTGGGTTCGTCGTTGATCCGCTCATCATCGACGTGGATCCGATCGAAGGCGGCCGAGCTTCCTGAGTTCAAGGAGCGGTACCGATGGCTTATGGCGCGGAGCGGGAAATCGTCGCAGCGCCGTGGATTCGGGGAGTTCAGGTACGATCCGTTTAGCTACGCCCTAAATTTCGACGAAGGTGGTGAGGAGGAGGCCGATGAAGCCGATGGGTCTCGGTACCGGAATTTTTCCTCTCGCCTCCCTGCGACCCCTCTGCAGCCCTCCGCTGGCGTCGCTTACAGCTAGCAGCTGCAGCAACGGATCCATCTGTGTATGTGCTCGTGTCTACCGTGCGATTTGAAGTTTAGGGATCGGTTATTGTGCTTGAGATCTGGATCTTGTTATTGTATGCTAGTAAATCCCTTCTTTCTTTCCTGAACTGAAATGTTAGGATAAGTTGGATTCACGTCGTCGCCATGAGAGCGTGGCTCCAGCAGCCATCCCGGCTCCATGAATGGGATGCTAATGATTTTCCATTATTTTTGGAGTAAATTATAATTATTGTTTTGAATGAAAGTTAAAGATATGCATAAATTATAAAATTAATGTGATTAATTTCTACTTGAGTGACGAAGTTCTTTCAAACCCATGCAATTCGGCCAGGGACAGCCACCAAACTTCTCCAGAAGCTTTTATCTGAGATGAGACTTTCCTTCAAGCTAGAGAGATTGATCACTAAACTTTCTTGTCCATGAAGCAGGGGATTCATGCCATATTCCTAGTTTATCATGAATTTTAACTAGTTTTCTGTGTATTCGAGCTCCTGATCGATCTTCCATGAAAGCTTAATAACTGATCGTCCATTTTGTGAGAGCCAGATCGTATCCATGTGGTTTATCTGTGGCAAAATCTCTTTTTTCTTTCATGATCCGGTCAAACATACTCTAACAAAGAATCTTTATTTTATAAAAGAATTTTTAAAAAAAAAAAATCTTATTTTTTTATTATTTTTGAAGTTTTCTTTTTTGGTCATGTATTAAATAAGAAATAAGAGATTTTGAAAAAATGATAATTTTCGACTTTCTTTTCCTTGGTTTGAAATGTAAATGACAGCGCACATCTTCTGGAATTTGGATATATTAGGCTGAGTAGGACATGACATGGAGGAATCTTTCTTTTGCTTTCGGTGAAATCTTAGGCTCTTTGTTTTTAATTCATTTCTATTATGAACAGCTGCAGATTGATTGGTAGTAGAGCTCTCAAAATGATTTGTTGTTTGTGAACAACTAGTATTCGGCTCGTCACCTAAGTTAATGAGTCGAACATGAATAAAAATTTGTTTGTTCGTGTTCGATTCATTTTGGCTCTAGACACTATTCATCAACCAGTAGTTTTTCTTAAAAATTAATTGACTACGAGACTACAAAGATTTATAATCAATTAAAAGTATTATTTAAAAATTAGAATACAAATTATTAAGTTAGATTTAAATTTTGTTTTAATATAAATAATAAATAAATTTTTAAATCTAATATACAAATTATTAAGTTAGATTTAAATTTTGTTTTAATATAAATAATAATTTTCAAATCTTGCTCAAACTCTTAACATCTTATGTCTATGTGAACATCTTATGTCTATGTGATTAGAGTTATCAAAATGACTCTTCGTTCATGAACAGATTGTGTTCGGTTTGCTAAGCAAACGAGCGGAACACGAATATTTTTTTTTTTTATGTTCAAAATATAAACAAGTAAAAATAGGTCGTTTACACCACGATTAGAGTTATCAAAATGACTCTTCGTTCATGAACCGATTGTGTTCGGTTTGCTAAACAAACGAGCGGAACATGAATATTTTTTTTTTATGTTCGAAATATAAACAAGTAAAAATAGGTCGTTTACACCAGTTGATAGTAGAGGAAAACGTTCAGTTTAGCTCTGTGGATGGGTAACAACTGATTAAGACTTATTGCCTCCGTCCACTTTTGAGATGTAAAATAATGAAATTTAATTATGATGCTGGCATAAAGGTGGAATATTCTTTAGTTAGTGGAAGACGTATTGTAGATGTCACGAGATTTTTCCGGTTCGAGTGACGTGTGAAGTCGAAAAGAAATGAATTGAATGAATGGTCGGGTGCGAAGATAAGGTTATGAAAATGACGGGTTTGCCGGATTCATCCAATTTAATTAATTAGAGCGTGCAATTTGACCAATTGATGTTGTCTTGAATGGATGGCGGCTCTACTTGTTGTAGCCTGTAAAGTTGTAGAGATGTGGCTTGGGGCTGTCAAATGGGTTCATGGGCTTAACCCAAAATCAATTGATCTGAAATTTCGATGAGCCCATGGTTTGGTAAACAGGTTAAGATCCTATATCTAAAACCGACCCAAAATCAGATTTTTTAGTCGGATTTTGGTTTTCTTGTTTTATTCAAGTTGGATTGACATCATAGCGGTTTCTTTTTGCACCTAAGTGGACTAATAATTTTAGATGGAAGACTTCTAATCTATGATACTTACAATTTTAATTAAAAAGATGTATAATGTGTAAGGGACACGGACACGGCCCCAACACGTATTGGACACGGCATAAAAGTATCTAATTTAAATAATTTTAAAAAATAGGGAACTTGTGCATAATACTAGTAGGACATGTGTGTCAAACACATGTGCTCTAAAATTAATGAATTTAATTTTTTAAAAAAAAATTTAAGACTAATATATATATATATATATATATATATATTACCACTCAATTTTTATGTATTTGCATATTTAGCACCTTAATTTCAAATTTCACATGTATGATGCTTTATACATACATACAGTGATATGAAAATGTCCATTTCATTTTTTAAAATTAAAAGTAGTGGTTAGATGTGATTTGAAAGATTTGGGTGGCATAAATATAAAAGTCAAAATTTAGGTGCTAGATACTTAAACTAAATAATTATCTATGCATATCTTAAGGGCCCGTTGGGTTTATTTTTTTCTTATTTTAATATAAATTGATTTAAATTAAAATTTATTTGATTGAGAAAGTTCTTTTTAAAAATTCCCAAAATATCTTTTATACATTTTGATTTTTTTTTAAATACAACTTAATTTTCTTTAAATAAAAAATAAAAAATGTAAAAATTATATCAACTAAGACATTAAACAAAAGCGATGCCAAACATGCTCTTAATTTTAAAAATTTAGAATATAT
>NW_018164534.1:145033-170937 GCF_001263595.1 Phalaenopsis equestris
TATATATATATAACTTATTAATATAATATATTAATAAGTTTATTATAATGACGAGTCCGCCATGTATTTGTATCATATATATTCAATAATAAATCTATCTTGTCTCAATGTCGTTGTTGTCGTGTTATGTCTATATTGTCATATTCGTATTCATGCTACATAATTTAGTGTTTTTGGGTAGTGTTCTCAAATAGAGCTAGATGTGTTGGTTTAGATGACTATTACAGTGAGCTTTTCGCTGGTTTCATGTAACTTCTATGGAAATTTATGTTGGTAGTAAGAGGAACACACTCACTGCCTTAGTTCATGTAACTTCTATGGAAATTTATGTTGGTAGTACGAGGAACACACTCACTGCTTTAGGAAAAATTATTGCGTGTAGTGTCCGATCAGGACCGTGAAAAAATTAGAGTGGGCCTTAATCTAACAATAAAAAATGTATTTCAGTGCTCCTGAACAAACACCACACATAAATTTACATGTGATGTCCGTATGCAACAATCACTATTGCCTTAGCCCCTTTAAAACCGCTCGTGAACAAGCAGGTAAATAAAATAATAGTTGCATATGCGTGCCACACAATTTTTATGTATACATACTTCTAGCACCAGGACTTCCTATTCAGTGCTCAAATATCACGCTAGACAGACGATGCATTAATCAAGGATTAGCGATCAATTTTGACATGAACTTGAATTGGATCAAAATGTTATGTGAAGATTCGCTATTGAGCATAGTTGGTCATGATGATACTAAAGAAAAGCTAAGTTTCAGAGTTGACGATAAGAAATGAGGAGGCAATAATAAAGAAGAGTAAGCTCAAAAAAATCATCAAGGAAGACATTAAGGTAAATTCCAATTAGAACTTTGAGACTTCTAAACTAAAGTCCATGGTAATGACTTCCGCCAGAGAGCTCATTGTTGCCTCTATCGGCGTCCATATGGAGAAATGGAAAACCAATCCGACGTGAACACAAAAGATAAATAGAAATCAATGCATCCATAAGATGTATGAAAGAGAAGGGAAGAGAAAATCCCAAGCAACCATTGCGGGGGTAGCACCACACACTCAAGTGTATGATTTTTTAGAATACATGATTGAGGAGGACTTCTTAGAATTAGTAAACGCTAATATTGAGGCTGTCAAGGAGTACATAATACCAAGGTATAAATGAGTCTATGTCTATTTTGGTTTTAATGTGGAGCAGTTTATTCCAAAAGAAGATAAAGTAGTTAATTGCGTATTCGAGATGCACTATAGAGACTAAGTCTAGTTTGTGAGAAAGATAACACATTTAGAGCCTCACAAATTGAAGAAAAAGGCTAGTTTACCATCCAGTGTGGTTTTTCCTACAACTTCTTTATCATAGTGAAAGAAATCCTCCTTCAATTATTCATCACAATGAGGTGGATTCGATGTCACCATGGATTAAGAGAATAGTCTCATGACACATACTTTCTGTGGATTGTGTGTCCAAAGTTTACATCATCAATATCTATGGCCATGAGGTAGGAGACTGCATTCAACCACATATAGAAAACCATGTCTTCTTTTTGCAATTTTGCAGAGTCTTATTCATCAACAATTGCAACATCATGTTTGAGATAGAGCTTCAGATTGTCAATTCGAAAGAATTTTGATGTCCAGTGGAGATCCCTTACTAGTGGGATAAATCCTAATACTTAAACTAAATGGAGCAGACAACGCCAAGCACTGCATCTCGGGGTACCATATCAAAAAAATTCTATCATATTTCTGAGGATGGATGAAATAAAGGTGTCATATATATATCAATTCTAATTAGATCCAAAACTATAGATGTTGTGTCCCATCGAGCTATGATATGCATGGAAGCAACACATCTTTATGAGTACTTGAAGGAACATAAATGATCTCTTGAGATTATCAAGTTCTGAGTAATACCTTAAAGATGATACACAAAATTTTGGCAGTCAGTTAGCAGATGACCTGTGTATTGATATACAAATATATAAGGGATAATAAAGCTTCTAGGATCCTTAAGCTTCTGAGGAAGCTTCTTCTGAATGATGGCGCTGCACTCTTCATTGAGTGCTATTGTCTCATAATCTCCAAAATTTCTCATCTTTATAAGACTATCTTTCATGAACTTTACGTAACCAGGCATTTGCTTCAGAATCTCAACGAAAGGAATATTAATCCTCAGCTTCTTAAATATTTCCAAAAATCTTGAAAATTTGTGGTCCAATTTTCGTTTATGGAGTCTTTCAAGAAATGAAGTTGGTGGATTTTCTAAAATAATCTTAGTTGGTGAGACTTTTTTTAAAGTCTTTAGAAATATCATTCATAAGTTTTTCTGGTTCTACGATCTCCTTTTTAATTTCAACATGTTTCCGAACAACATCCTACAATTCTTTTACATTCCTTAACTTAACAACTTTAACATGCTCACTATTCTTCTCATTAGGATTAATAGTAACGTTGATAAGAAGAGTTCTTTAGGGTCTATTACTAAGTGAGTTAGCAATCTGTTCCAACTAATTTTCTATGTTCCTAATTATTGCACCTTGACTTTGTAGTTGATTACCCATCTACAATACAACTCGCTCTCAAGACAACATCTTTTCCTTGAATTGTCGGTTAGAGTTAACCCTCGGAGGTTAAGGCATTTTGTTGGTACTACGCTGATTATTCTAGTTTCTGAAAGGATTTGCTTGGTTATTTTCTTATTATTGGTTTTCCCCATAAAAATCATTGTTTCAGTTAAAGTTAGGATGATTATTCCAACCGGGGTTATAGAAATTGGAATAAGGGTTAGGTCTATTGTTAATTGCATTTAAGGTTTCAAATGATGAAGTTTTAACATCAACCATATGTCCAAATAAATTTTCCCCAATTAATATAGGTACTTGAGGATGATTCACTCTAAATTGGTTTAGCTTCCTAGATATGAATGCTACCTGAAAAGTTAGAATTGGAAGCACATTTCTGTCATGTACACTAGATACCTTTCTAGCGTTTACTCTCTCAGAAGACCATTGAAAATTGTAAGTGACAATCTTCTCAATCGAAGACTAAGCCTCATCAAATGGATATGACATGAGCGATTCACCAATAACAACATCAATAATATATCTAAGAGATCACACTAAATCATTATAAAAAGTCTCACTAATCAGCCAATCGGGTAGTGCATGATGTGGGCACTTTCTAAAAAACTCCTTAAGTAGTTCTTAAGCCTCATAGATTGGTCCACCTTCATGTTGGCAAAATGAAGTAATATCATTCCGCAATTTTGCTTTTTTTGAAGGTGAAAAATACTTAGCTAGGAGTTTTTGGGCTAATTCACTCACGTCCTAATTGATCCAGGTGTTAATGAGTTCACCACATTTTAGCTTTACCCCTCAATGAAAAGAGAAAAAGCATAAACCTAACAACATCATTTGACACACCATTCTAGTGAAATGTAGCACAAAATTCTAAGAAACATGCTAAGTGTAAATTTGGATTCTCACCCGGGGTTCTCCCAAATTGGTTGTTCTGCGCCATTTGGATAATAACAGACTTAAGTTCAAATATATTAGTTTCTACGGTAGGGTTTTGAATGCTTAAATGAATTTTATCTTCTGTAGGATTAGTGTAATCCTTTAATGGACTATGTGTGCTATGATTATCATTAATCAAATCTTGGGTATCTAAATTGATTTGTTAATTTTTTGTCATTTCTTCTACAAGCTCATAAAGTCTTTTCTGTTTTTTAATTCTCCTAATACTTCTCTCTAGTTTTGAATCATAGAATTCAAGTCCCGTAGATGTTGAACAACACATTCACTGATTAAAGACTCAACTAGTAGGTTTCACCCAAACACACTAAAAAAACACTAAAAAATAGTTTTAGAGTTTTTCTTTTCCAAACGAATAAGCAATTACACACAAAGACTAATAATACAAAATTCCAAGTCTAAGTCTAAATGGTCCAACTAAAATTCTCGTAGTTAACTACACCATCGCTCCCCTGCAACGACATAAGAAACTTAATACATAGCCTAATTGTAAGTGTAGGGGTCTCACACATATGTACATGTCGTATCAGTAATATTAGATTTTAAGTCTAGAATTTTGATCCCACTGGGAGTGAGGGAATTAGACTTAAGAAAGTTCTTGCCTACTAGGTTTAGTTATTAACCTGAAATTAAAATTAAGTAAAGGTTCTATAAATTACTCTGATTGAATTGCAATCTAATTTAATGGTTAGGTCCTACAAAAATTTTACTTATCCTAATTGGTTTGGTTATTATCATTTTTTAAAGCTACCCTCCATTGCAATGATTTAAATGGTAGTGTAGAAAATGTCAAGTATTAATTGTGAATGTTGCTAGTAACAAATATGATCAAATTTTTTCTTTGCCCTCTCTCAAGTGCATAAAGAAGTTTGGTTAAATTAGTTTTAATTTGTTAAACCCCAACTTGAACCCATTAAGGACTATATCCCTAACATTTACATCTCCCTATAAAGTACTTGCACCATACCCTATAGATTAATGTGAATAACCTATCTCTTCTACCATAGCTCTCCTAAGTCATTATGGATCACAACAAATTTTAAAACTAATTTTTGAAACACTTTGCACTCCTACACAACCTACTCAATCATTAGAAGGAAAACTAAAATAGATATACTCATAAAACATGAAGATAACACCACAAAATATTATTTAAAATAGGAAAATCCACTAACAATTGTGTTTACAGAAATACAATAAGATAAAACACACAACACTTAGCTTGTTCTCTCCTTACAAAGCTCTAAGAATGCTACTCCAAGGATTTCTTGCTCCCTTGCTACTAATCTGATCACTCACCTTACAATTCAACTTTAATTCCTCACCAAATGCTCAAGGAAATCTATTTTATTTCTTCATACAACAAACCCTACCTTCTTCTTCACCCATAAGCTTCCTTCTTCATCCCAAAAGAGCTCTTTTATCAACCTAAATAACTCCCCACATCATGTAGAAGAACGACTAAAAACTGCCCAGGCAGTTTCTGGTGCCTAGGTGCTAGTCTCTCTGACTATCTGTTTTGGTATGAGCGCCAAGGTGCACAACATATCCGACGCCAAGGCGCTAGTGAACTAGTGCCTAGGCGCCCACTGAGCGCCATCCTCTCAGGTTTCCAGATCTGGTACTAGCGCCTAAGACCCCAACAAATCTGGCACCAAGGTGCCAGTCATTTGTGTCCTTCTTAGCTCCAAGTCACATCCACTTTGCTCCATTTCTTCTCTACTTTGCTCCACTTATAATACTTGTTGTACCTAAGAAAAACATAAAAATACATTTCTTTAAAGTGTAATTTCATTCATAAAATTGTGCAAAATATAAAGGAATTCAAGCATTCATTTTTACACATCAATCATTTAATTAAAATAAACCTTATCTTACATCCGTAAGATAAGGGAAGTATCCTGGTTCCACAGATCCATAAATCTCAAGGACTTTCCTTATATGAATAATTGAATCCATTCTAAGATAATGTTTCTATCTATCGAGATAGTAAATTATTTTTTGAATATCAGATTTGATCATTTAGATAAAAGTCTTTCGAGAACTATGATGACAAACAAACAAAAGCATTCCCCATATAGTGCAATATTTCTGGCAAAAAATCTAATTCATCATACTTGTACCTAGCACATGGATGTGTGGTAATACTTTTTTCAAGACTTGATTGATGACGATAAGGTTTCGTTGAAGTAGATATAAACGAAGAAAAATCCAATGGACATGCTTACAAAGACACTAACAGTTCAGAAGTTCATCTATTGCAGACAGTTTGAAGAACAACGTGAGGCTAGATCTCTTCCAGAGGGGGTATGTATGCAATCATCTTGGTGCAGCTGTAGTGGAGTTTGAAACTTCATTAGTCATCTCTCAGTTATCTAAAAGTAAGAGATGAGGTATAGATTGTTGTATTTAAGGTTTTCATTATAATTAGGCATAATTTGGTCTTTTTGGCCTTGTTTACTTGTATGTCCTAATCTCCTCTGTAAACGAGACTTAGGGTTCATGAGAGAGGTATGGTGAGAAGTGCAAAAGTTATAACACCAAGCCATTTTTTCTTTTTGCTCATCTGGTGTTAGTGAAATCTCCTTCCCGGTGGATGTAAATGGATCAACTTGACGTCGAACCATGAAAATTGTTTGTTTTTGAATATTGTTGTGTGAATTTCTTCATGTTTGCATTGCTTTTGTATAACAGAAATAGGCTATCACAAAAGCAATATAATGTTATATGCTTATGCGAATCTTCTAAAAAAAATTGCTTATCCATGAAAGCTTGAAACATTTGAAAAATAGGTAGCTAACGACCACTCTATGATGGCCAAAATTTTCCTCTAATCCATTTGAATACTTGCAGAAAAAATGATAAAGCCTAAGAAGTGTGTACTAGGAGTTTCAGACTCACACTTAGGAATGCTGAAATATTATTTTTGAGCCTGGAAAGCCCCAAAAATCTTGGATAGATAATTAATATGATCTTTTTTAGAAATACTGAAGACTAGTATAACATGGAAATAAACCATGGAAGATATCCCAAGGAAAAGTTTGAATATCTCATTCATGAGTCACGAAAAAAATAGTGGGAGTGTTGCACAAGCTAAAGGAAATAACAATTCATTAACACAACCCTTCTTTTGTTTTAAAATAATCTTCCATTCGTCTCCAGGTCAAATCTTATTTGGTGGTAGCCACTTCGCAAATCCAGTTTAGAGAAGAGCTTAGTTCCTGTGTGTTTATCAAACATATCTTCAAATCATGGCAAGGAAAAATTGTATTTAATCGTAATTTTTTTTCGGACCAACTATCAATGCACATGTGCCAATTGTCATCTTTCTTAGGTACCAAGATAGTGGGGACAACATATGAGCATAGGCTATGTTAAATCATTTTATGTTATAACAATTCATTAGCCATTTGCTAAAAAATTAGATGTTTTATGGGATTTATTCAATAATGTGGCTGATTAGGTAGTGAAGCTCCAAGTAACAAGATCCATCTGCTATCGCATGTTTTTGGAGAGGTTCAGCCGGAAGGTCAGGTGGGCCAATATCTTGGCTTTGTTGGAGTAGATTACTTACATGAGAAGAAACGGGGGTAGTTTCCGTAGTCATAATGGCAAAGAGAACTGTCGTTTCGTTAAATTTTTTAAGCAAGGTCAGTCCTGAAACTATGCAAAATGTAGTGTTGTTTTTGTGTTGCTTATTCTAGACTGTAGGAGGAGTCTACAACAATCTTAGCTCCTTTCTTTTCCATTCAAATGAGCATGCATTTGGTCGGCACTCATACATTGCGCTCATGTCAAATTATCATGGTTGTCCAACTATTAAACGACAAACATCCATGTCGTGGATGTCACACCACACTTCACATACAAAATATGGAAAATGTAACATGCAACATTTCAGAAACAAGGATGCCTATTACCTTCTTCACCCAACTTATCTTATAAGGTTGAGGGTGTTTTGTTTTCTTTGGTTTCAAAGCTTGAATAACATTTTGAGAGCTAACATTCTTGGTATAAGCATTGTCAATTAAGAGGTCACAAACCTTTCCATTGATAATGCTTATTGTCCCAAAGATAACATGTTGTTGGGATGTGGTTAGTTGATGAGGGGCTAACAAGAGATTTTCTATGACATGAACTAGAGCATCTCCTTCATCTCCAGCTACTTCTTCTACTTCATTTCCATCAGCATCTGATTCGGTTGAGTACATTTTTTTCTCAGCTTCTCCATCTAAAAGTAGTAGTTGGTATCGAGATGGATATTTATTAGATTTGTGTCTCGGTTGGAAGCAACAAAAACATTTCAAATTGGTAGGTCTAGAATATGGATTCTCTCTGCTTTGATTTTTATATTTTGAATGTCCTACGTCCTCAACTCTAGGAGCAGCAAGATGTACAACCTGAGGCTGAAGGGAACTCAATTTTGATGGAGCAGGTAGTTTTATACTATCAACATATTGTTTTGATGAAAATCGAATGTGAGGAGTTTCTGTCATACCTACTAAGTCCATCGAAGAGGGGAAGGCCCAATTTGAAATTTGACTTAGAATTTCTTGTAATTGTGATCATGAGCTCCATACCTTTTGTGATTTGCAGATTCCTCAAGGTTGATGTCTTCTGGTTAAAAATCAGATGGAACTAAGTGTCATTTCACTTCTATCTCGTCATTAGAGTCTCATTTCATATACAATTCCTCGGGTTTTCGCCTTGTCTCCAATGCTCTAGCGACGTTCACATAGGTTGTCGGTATGGTTGTCGAGCACCCCGTCCCCACCCCCAATTCACTTTCGGATTGCAAAGAGTTCCCAATTATAAATTCTGAATTTTTTGTTCAATCTTTGTGGTAAATTTTAATAGCTTCATAGTGAGATATTTTAGCTCTTACGAGAGCTTGGTTTGAGCAATGCAAAGAGACTTTAGAGTATGATCAACGTATGGCTCGAAATTTACATTTGTCGACCATGCGACTAACTCCCATACTAGACGGCGAGAGAGCCACCACAAAAAACGACAAAAAATAAAACGAAAAAAAATGCCATCGTGTGTGTGTGTGTGTGTGTGTGTGTGTGTGTGTGTGTGTGTGTGTGTGTGTGTGTCCACCCCATATGTTCTAATTCAGATCAGATAAAACTGAACACGGGACCGAGAGGACTTACGCCAAAAATGCCAAACAACATGCCAACAATTGCACGCATGTATATGTATATATATATATATATATATATATATATATATATGGGGCTCAATGGCTAATTATGATAAAATAGAGAGTGAATATGTACCAAGTAGATTAGGGCGTTTGGCGGATTGGGATGATGTGGGTCGGGTTTAATCAGACGACTTATTGAAGCAGATTTTGGCCGGATTTAAGCCCAATTTCTATTAAAATATCATAGCCCACTCTATGGTCAGGGCAAGGGCAAGGGCCAACGGGCCTAAACTCCACATCAATAAAAATCAATAATTTTTTTCTCATCCAATTCTTTTTGCCTCTCAATTGTAATTATAACTCTATGGTCAGGGCAATGATCCACGGGCCCACACCAATAAAAATCAACAATCTGTTTCTCATCTAATTTTTTTTTTCTCTCAATTGTAATTATAAATTGATAAAAAATACTTTATTTAATAACATAACTGAAAATCAATTTCAATTATTGGGTGCCACTAAACTTTCAATATTAAAAAATACTATAGTTTTGGGCCACATTAAACGTCGACCATTTAACTTGTGTTATAGGAGAGTAGATGTTTTAGATTCAACTTGTGTTAAAAAAAGGCAGAGGTAAACCTAGAAAGACTTGGGCTTATTGTATTAAAATGATCTTAATTTACCAGAACTAAATGAAAATATGATACTAAACAGGACGCAATGGAGAAAAAGGATTCATGTAGCCGGCTTATTGTATTAAAAATGATCTTAATTTACTAAATCTAAATGAAAATATGACACTAAATAGGACGCAATGGAGAAAAGGATTCATGTAGCCGACCTCACGTAGTGGGATCATGGCTTTGTTGTTGTTGTTGTATAGTTTTGGGCCATGATTGTATAGAGTAATCAATTAAACCATTTATAGTTGCACCTCTCTTTTATTGATTCTATTTCCACATTAATAGTCACTAATTATTTGGAGGATTTACATGCATGCAAATCAGTTCCTATGTATTTACATATCTAACATCTAACTTTCATTTTTTACATACATATCAGTATTTACATATCTAACATCTAAATTTCATTTTTTACATACATATCACTACATACATATCACCTCGCATATGCATGAAAAGGTATTCTTATGTAATTTGAAAGACTTGGGTAGCATAAATGCAAAAGACAAATTTTAGGTGTTAGATGTGTAAATGCATGGTAATTGGGTGGTATGTTAGTAATTGCCACTAATTTTTTTTGCAAATCTTCTTTTTTATGTTATTAATAGAAATTAAATAAAAATTCTACTTGAGATCTAAGTGATGAAATTTTTTTAATGTTAGTAAACAGATTATTGTGACAATTCAAATATTCCTTGCAAAAGAAAGAAATTTTTAGTCTAAAATATTGTCCACAATCAATATTAGTAGTATTTTTTTATGGGATGTTAAAGAAGTAAATATTAAAATCTAGGTTTGAGGTATGTAAACACACAAGATTTATGTGTATGTATTTAAATCACCCAAAAAAAGAAATTTTTTTTTGGGTCAGGCTTTATGTGGGCTGGTGGGTTTAGATCTTCCGAGCTTTGACTCTGTCAAAACGGGCTCAAGCCAATCCTCGCCTGCCAAATTTCTGTTTTTCCACAGCTAAGCCCGCCCATTTTAAGTGAGATTATGGCGAGTCCTTTTCTTATATTTCATCTTTTGGCCTCTTCAAAAGACTCCCACTCAAAGTGCTCCACAGAGTCTTCTTTAGAAGAGATTTGACCTTTGTATACCAAGAAGTCGCCAAACGACCAAAAACCACCATAACTACCCTTAGTTGATTTGCTGGCATTGGGAAATGTGATGAAGCACTAGCGACTCCCAGAAGTATACATGTCATATCTGTAGTAACTGGAATAGAGTTCAAGTTATTGATCTCACAGGAAAATAAATGTACCCCAAAAGAAGAAATTATGGTTTATTAGTC
This sequence comes from Phalaenopsis equestris, assembly GCF_001263595.1. Lineage (NCBI taxonomy): Eukaryota > Viridiplantae > Streptophyta > Magnoliopsida > Asparagales > Orchidaceae > Phalaenopsis > Phalaenopsis equestris. The sequence goes on from NW_018164534.1 coordinate 155,706, forward strand.
TCGATCCTAGCCTGAATGGTTCAAATTGATGAAGCAATTGAGTTTTCCTATCCTTTCTCATTTTAAATATAACTTTTTCCTAATGTACAAATGGGTATTTTTAAGAAGTTCAAGTTATGAGAAATTTCTTCCTTGAACAGTTCAATTATACCCGACTATTATTCAATTCGAGGAAGAAATAAAAGATCTACTCGCTATGAATTTTGAAAACCATCAACATAATACTTGAATTAATCATACAGATCATATACAAGTTCTTCACAAAAAAATCAAATGAAAACTTTTACTATAAGTGTGCTTTTCTCCTCCTTTTGCATCTCAATAAGGAAGAAATGGAAACAAGCAGAGATAAAACCTTTTTATCCTCACAAATCTCTCATTTCTTCACTAAAAAACTCTTTACAATGCTTCTTCGGTCTTCTCCTTCAAGGCTCGACACTCAAAAATGACAGAAAATCTTCTTATCTAGCGTTTCTATACTTCTTCTGGTGAAAAGTCATGTTTGAATTGTAGAAAATTGTCCAATTACGTGAACTGATGCCTATGTGTTGTAGTCTAGGGGCCAACTTTTCTCTTACTAGAGATGAATTTCTGCGCTTGGGTGCCTAGGTGCTGCTTCCTGACACCTAGACATTGGTGGTGCCTATTTTTTGCATCTGAGTGGTTTAACGTTGCTAGCACCTACTTTCTACATCCTGACATCTAGTCGCTACTCCGTCACTTAGCAATTTTCTGAAGTTTCTTCAACCTCGATGACTCGCTTTACCTAAATTCTACTAAACATGGCTCAAATAACTTTCAAAAAGCATAAAATTAACTTAAAAATGTATTAAAATAAAACATGAATTAGAACATTTTCTATACACATCAAAATCCACCAAACTTAAATATTTCTTGTCTACAAGTAATCTTAAAATCTGAATTTGATTTGTTACATCATAACTATATTAGTAGGTAGTGATTAGAAGTCAAATGCTTGCTAATTAAAGAATGAAATTATGAAAGTAATAGTAAACATATGTCGCTTTCAAAGTGAACTTTTAGAGTTTGACCCTACTGCCCTGAAAAAAAAAAATAGCAATCGAAATTTATATACTCATCCAATAACAATTATATGAAGCTTAACTACTATGAAGTTAATATAAATCATAAAATTCAATTATCTATTCAATCAAATCAATATATTCTAGTTTTCATTATGAGTGCAAAATTTGTTATGTAGTTAAGGAAGTTAGTGCTCCTTTAACCTTAAAGAGAGAAATTGAAATAAATTTTAGTTAGAGCTACACCTCAAAATTCTCCCTAAAGGTTCCTTTATTTTTTTTACTCTCTTTTTATTATCAACATTTCTATAATTATTTTCTCTTCTTTTTTTATTTCCCTTTTTCTCTCTTTGTTAGAGATTGCTATATCTGGTTTAGCCCTTATTACTGCCCTAACTTAATTCAAATTTTTTGAAGTCTCAAAGGTATAAATTAGAATCCTTTTATTTGAACTAAATATATAGGATTGAATCATCTAGTTATAAGTAGCTAATCTACAACTAAGTGTTTTTGAAATGATTATATAGATGTGTAATAAATATTGTCTAATATGAGTAGTTAAGGAATAATGTTTTCAATCCAATTTTTCTAGAAATACTTGCTTCCTACTGATATAATTTTTATTTACCAGTTTGCTCTTATCTCCAGCAATAATGACCACCACTTTTTGCTGCATTTCAAATTTAAATTTTTAGATACTTTATTGGATAAACAACATTTGTAATTTCCCCCAAAACTTTTAAGTAGCAAACAAAAATCAGAATAATAAAGATTAAAGAAGTGCATAACTACATTATAGGAGAAACTACAAAACTTCACATTTTAAGTCGATATTATGTACGCAGATTAAAGAAAACCAACACATAACTGTGCGAACAATAGAAATATCATAATCAAATTAGCACAAGCTTCACATGGATAAATAATAGCAACATTCTACTAAAGGAAGAGGTCACCACAAATGAACACATAAGAAGTTCATAACAACACAAATAAATAAAAGTCTTATTTGCTTCGAAGTTAAGAATTTACCAAGTTTTTGCTTGGGATCAAGTTTTTGGCTTTGTTGTAAAGTAAGAATTATTATTAAGGAAATTGAGCATATAATCGCATACATCACATTAACATGTAATATAGGAAATCGAACAATCGACACCAAGTTTTTGGTGCCGTTGCCGGGGGAAAAGATTAACGAACATTGCAAAATTTTTAGAAGAAATTTTTAGAAAGCAAATTTTTATTTTTATAAAGATTTATTTAAACTTCTTAGATATATTATAGGAATATTGAAGTGTTGTTTTTATATAAAGTTCTTGTTTGTGTGTTTTTATTTTGTTTTATATGCCCTACGATTCTGAATTAGAAAGAACTATCAGAAAAATGAAAAATAAAAAAAATACTGAAAAAAATAAAAAAATTCAAGAAATGGCAAATCAAAATAATGAAAATGCAGAAGTGTTTAGATCTTTAAGAGATTATGCAAACCTTATGGTGGATGAACTTCATTGTAGTATTCAAAATTTCACTGTAGTGGCTAATTCATTTAAACTTAAACCTGATATTATCCAAATAGTATCAAATAATCAGTTTGGGGGAGCAGTAACTGAAGATCCAAATTTACATCTTGCCAACTTTCTACATTTGTGTGCTACATTTAAATATGATGGTGTATCAGATGATGTTATAAGACTTAGATTTTTTTCCTTTCTCACTAAGGGATAAGGCTAAGATATTACATTCGTTAGCACCTGGATTTCGTTAGCACCTGGATCTATTTAGCACCTGGATCTATTAGAACTTGGGGTGCTTTAGCACAAAAATTCCTTGCTAAATATTTTTCACCTTAAAAAAACTAACATCTTTTTGTCAGTTTGAAGGGGATTCTATTTATGAAGCATGAGAAAAATTTAAAGAACTAGTGAGAAAGTGTCTACACTATGCTATACCAAATTGGTTAATAATCAAACCTTTTACAATGGATTAGCTAGATCTTTTAGGTCAATTATCAATGTCGTTGCTGGTCGTTCATTGATATCAAAATCATTTCATGATGCTTATGCTTTAATTGAAGAGCTAGCTATTAATATTTTTCAATGGTCTTCTGAAAGGGTAAATCCTAAAAAAATAGCCATTATTCATGAATATGATGCTTTTACAATGTTAGCAAATCAAGTTGCTGCAATTTCAAGTAAGTTAGATCAATTTAGAATGAATTTTTTCTCAACCAATTACAATGATTGAAGATGATTCATTAGGCCAAATATTAGATTCTCAAGCATCATTAGAGACTTTGAATTTCAAAAGCAACAAACAGAAAGACCTATATTCAAATTATTATAACTCAGGTTGGAAGAACCATCCCAACTTTAACTGCAACAATACCTCGAGTGGTAATAATCAGCATAATCAGCAATGGAGGAACAACCAAGTAAACCCATTGGGAAACTGGAACAATCAAGGGAATACATAACCAGGGTAGTACCCACTATAGACCTACTTATCCTCCAGGTTTTAACAATAATTCATAATTTAAGGAGAAGAAATTGTCTATAGAAAAAGTGGTGTTACAAATGGGAAATCAGTTAAAAAGTCAAGGAGCTACAATTAGAAATACTGAGAAACAATTTAGACAAATAACAAATTCATTAAATAATAGATTTCAAGGAACACTTTCTAGTAATGCTGAAGTAAATCCAAATGACCAAAATAAAGAACAAGTAAAAGTTGTGCAACTTAAAAGCAGAAGAGAATTGGAAGGTAGAGTTCAAAAAGAGACTGAAGTAGAGAGAATAGAAATTGAAGAGCATGAAGTGGACACTCCGAAAGGTTTAGAGAGACCCATTTCTTCACTTAAAGTTGACTTGGAAAAACCACCACCTCCATTTCCTCGAAGGCTCTGTCAACAGAAGTTGGATTAGCAATTTTCAAAATTTTTGGAAATTCATAAGAAGCCTACAATTAATATTCCAATTGCAGAAGCCTTGGAACAAATGCTAAGCTATATGAATTTTATGATGGATATTATTACTAGGAAAAGGAATTTTGAAGATAACAAGATTGTTGCACTTAGTGAGGAGTGCAATGCTATAATTCATAATAAGCTTTCTAAAAAGTTTAAAGATCCTGGTAGCTTCACAATTCCATGTGCAATATGAGACAGATTTTATGGGAAAGCTTTATGTGATTTAGGTGCAAGCATTAACCTTATGTCATTATTAATATTTAAGAGATTGAGATTAAGAGACATATCCCCTACTATTGTAACTCTGCAGTTAGCAGACCGTTCAATAACATATCCTAAAGGAGTTATAGAGGATGTCTTAGTGAAAGTGGAACAATTTATCTTTCCTATTAATTTCATTGTGCTAAAGATGGAGGAAGGTAAGGTGATACCTATCATTTTGGGGAGATTTTTCCTAGTTATAAGAAGAGCAATGATAGATGTACATAAATGAGAATTAACTTTGCGCATCAATGATCAGATAGTTACGTTTAATATTTTAAAATCAATGAAATATCCTGCAAAAAGTAAAGATGATGAATGTTATAGAATAGATGTGATAAGATATCTAAGTGAATGTCATTTCAAAACAACTTATGAATAAAAATCTGAAGTAAAAGAGTTGGAACACGAGAAAGAAAAGGAATTAGATTAATGTGAATATTTTTATAAGGAAGATTCAAATTATGTTTGAAAAAGTTTTGAAGTTTTGGACACGACAGAAAATGACATCTTTTTGTCCATCAAATGAAAAAGCCCCTAACCTTGAGTTGAAGTTACTTCCTGAACATTTAAATTATGCCTTATTCGGTGATTCCTCAACATTACCTATTATAATTTCCTCAAAATTAACCATAGAAGAAGAAATGAGTTTGATGAAAAACTTTGAAAAGTTATAAGAAAGCCTTTGGATGGATAATTACTAATATAAAAGGAATCAGTCCTTCAATTTGTATGCATAAAATTCTATGAAAGAAAACTGCAAACCCAGGGTTGATCCTTGATCCCGGTTGAATATTGATGTGTAAAATTTATAAAGTTGACTCCGCTTTACAACGGTGTCAGAATCTTGATGTGGTATTTTAGTAATAATAATGTTAAACTCTTAAGATTGAGATTCTACGCAAGTATACATATCGTTATCAGGTAATATAAGACTTTTTGTTTAAGTCCCAAATATCGATCCCACCGAGAAGGTTTAAATTTGAAATGATAAATTAACTAGGAAATTCACAGAAATCAAACAAAATTACTGTCACTAATTTTGAATGTGTAAGATGCTAACAAAACAAAATTAATAACTACTAGCAAAACTTAAATGCAGAGTTTAAAACAATAACTACTAAACTATGTTTATGTGGTGAAGATTTCTTATATGAAAAAGCATCTTTCCTACTACAATGAGTTTTTGGGGAAATGAGATGAGATAAATGGTTTAGATTTGTATTGTGCCAAATAGGAGCAATTTTAATACTCTACTCTGATTTAGTGTAATAGAAAATCATTGGCTAATTTTAGGTTTAGTCCCTAAATCCGTTGCTAGGCTAGGAGGATACTGACTCCCACTCTAGAGCTCCCACTTCCTTTCCCCTGAAGGCTAACTCTCGCTTTAATTTTTAAAAACTAAGATCGAATTGGGGATTTTTGGTCTGTCACCCTAGAAATCTCCAATTCTACACCCAACAAAGCTTATTTCCCTTATTATTTGCACTTAATTCCATGAACGAAACACTCCTTCATAGACTTAAATGTGATTCTCTCTCTGTTGTAGAACTCATATTCCACTTCCCGAATAATATGTTTCATAACATATTTTAATGATTCAATTGGCCAGATTAAAAAATTAAATTAAGATAAAAAATTAAATTAAGAGCGGAGTTGAAAAAACATCACAATTTATTTTAAATTTTAACATTGACACATCCAAATTATCTCTTCATTTCACCATATCTCAGAGTAGGGAGAAAGATAAAGACTTAGACTTCATGAGAAAGATATAACAAAACACAAATTTCATATATAAAAGGAATTTCATACAACAATAATAAACAAACAACACTTATCTGAAACTCTTTCTCAAAACAAATCCCATGTAGCCTCTCTTAGAAAATGTAGAAAAAAGAAATCTCTCATTTTTCTTCCACTCCAACAGTTCTTAGAGAAGATTCACACTTAAACTCACCATAAAAACTCAAAAATATAAGAACAATAACTAACTAATGGTGTGGAATGGCGTGGAATGTAGGAGTGTGAAGAGGAAAACTACTTGAGAGGAAGAAGGTGAAATTGTGCTGGGGGGTTCTGATCAAATTTATGCCCTAAATAGAGCTTAGATCAGTTCTCCAATAGGTGCATCCAAAAAGTTTCCAAATTCATCAAATCTTCTAGAAATAGGGCTTACACCGACACTGGCGCCGTCGGCGCTAGAGGCCATCCAATTAATTTCGTCTTCTTTGTAAAATGGCGCTGTCGTCACTGAACATTTTTTTAACTTCTCCAATTTGACTCCAAATTCAACCTTTTTGTTTCCTTTTGCTCTAAGTCATCAAAATCAACAACCTGCAATAAAACATAAAAATATCTTTCATTAAAGTGCAATATCACCAAAAATGACTATAAAATATGGGTCTAAAAATGCATATATTTTTGGTGTATCAAAATCCCCCAAATTTAAATGTTACTTGTCCTCAAGTAACTCCTTTACTACATAAAAATATGACTTATGATAAAGATTTTAACTTCTGGATTCCCATATCTTAACTCACTAAATATGATAGCATCACTTAAGAAAAATTAAAAATAACTCCAGTTAATACTAAATGTATAAGAATATCTAGCAGTCAAGTCTAAGATTTTTTATTCTTTATTCTTTTCAAGAAAAATTGCAAATTATTCATATTAAAGTCACTTAGAATATCCATATGAAAAAGTGCTTCATGAAACTTTACTAGTAAATATGCTAATACTAAAATATAAGTTTAGAAAATGTGGCCAAGCCTCTTCTTTAAGTTGATTCAAGTGAAGCCAATTTTTAATTAGGCATCTCCTCAAGCTTCTCCTCACATACTTTTTCTTTTCTTTTCTTTTTCTTTTTTTTTCTTTTCAGGATCATTTTCAATCATTTTTCTTTTCTTTCTTTTTTTATGTGAGGATTACTATATCTGGATAGCTTTTAATGATTTTGAACTTCACTATCATCTTCTTAAAGTTAAAAACTTTTCACATTCCTTTACTTTATAATTTTATATTAGCTTTAAATATTTTTTATAAAGTTTTAATCTTTTCTTCTTACATGAATCTCTAAGATTTTTAATACTTCAAAAATACAAATTCCTTTACTTAAAATAGAAAAACATAGTCTTATTTTATTATACCAAATATCTTAATATCTAAAATTAACATTTATTATTTAAAAATTTTTACTTAAGTTTACTATATATTTAGAAACATAAATATAGTTATCTAAAGTGACCCTCTAATACTAAAGGTCATGTTAAATTTTTTAAAATATTTAAAAAATATAACTAATTGAGGACAAATAAAATTAAGTCTCTTTTCTTTTTTAAAAAGGAATTTTCTTCCCCCAAAATTAAATTTTTAAAAGATTTTGCATGAAAAACTGAAAAATAAAGGGTGAAAAAATGAAAAACTGTTGCATGAAAAACTGAAAAATAAAGGGTGAAAAAAAATATTTAATACATAAAGAAAAGACATACATGTTGAAGGTTCTAATTTGAAATTTAACTCTGAAATATTGCAGGTCCTAATATGAAAAGCTACAAGACTTAAAATTTTAAATAACACATAATACATATAAAAATTTGCAGAGAAAGAGTTAACTACAAATACATCCAACAAAGTACTAAAAACTAATAATAGTATTAAAAACAGTCTCACAAATCCACAGTTCACAACACAGCATACAACAAAATAAAGTACCACAGTTCACAAACAAATATTCTCAATAATAAAGTACAACTAATTATAAAAAATAAACAAAAATCTAACACACATATCACCAATCATAGTCTTCTTCTTTTTTTTTCTTCCACGTCCAACTTCTGTTGCTGATATGGAGTAAAAACAGGGTGAGTAGGAAACTGAACTGAGTGATCACCCTTCATATATTTGACCATTGCATCATCATAAGCAGCATCGTATTCGAATCATCAATGTGAGCATTTCTCCCCTCCATATTTTCCATTCTATGATCCATTCTCAAGATATCTCCCTGTTGGATCATCATCTGCTCCATAAGTTTCTGGATAGTAGGGGTGCTAGAAGTACTTGAAGTAGAAGGAATATTCCTGGTCCTACCTCTAAATCTCCATTTAACATGAGATTTATAAGTCCTTATATTAGCAAACCCAATAGGTCTTAGAGGTTCAATCCTCACCTCATCTGTTCTATAATCAACTCCCGCCTGTTCACATAGTGTGAAGATCAGTGCAGGGTGAGCTAAACCACCAGTGGTCTCTCCCAAAGCAATAAATTGAGTATTCTTATAAATAATAGAACCTACATTTATCCTCATCACCTGTTGGATACAGATGTTCAAGATGGCTCTATCCTTTGTTACCTCACTATGATGGTTTGTTGGTATCATTCTTACAGAAATAAAATAGTGTCAGGCCTTAGATACTACATTTAACATAGAAAAACAAAAGTTTATCTTAACTCCATTCTTCATCTTCCAGGTTCCTCTTCCACCAGTAAGAAAAGAAATAACCTCATCAAGGCCTCATTCGTTACGGAAAATGATTTGTACTGACAGCTATACACATCTTCTAATTGATCAAATTCATTAATCTTCCTTGGAGTAAATTCCAATATTTTCCATCGAGCAAACACATAATCTTCAAAAGTCTCCTTAAAATTGGCATAGAACTCCATCACTACACTTATAATCACCTCAGCAATAAAGTAGCAAAAATTTTCCCACTGCCGAACATTGATTAATCTCTCAAATTCTCCTCCCGGATTTTTAAATCCTCGATCCATAATCACTTTTTTAGTTGTAAGTAAACTATTGAAGCAAATGTTGGCCTTGTAGTTAACAAAACTTTGATCGTAAAAATCAATTTTACTCTTTCTTTTGCTCATTCTTTTTCTCCTTCTTGGTGTCATGATAAATCTATGAAAATTTGATAAAATAAAAAAAAATTCTCAAAAATTTTGAAAATCATAATGTGGAACGTTTTAAACTTAAATCTACTAAGTAAGAGTTCTTCAACAAAGAATTTTCACAAAATTTTCCAAAAAATCTCAAAATTTTGGATCTCGACAATGTAAGATAAATCCTTGGTGAAAATAAAAAATTTTGAGTTCAAAGTGTAGCTCTTACCTAGAGAAGATGAAATCCAAAGTTTGTTTGCCTTAAAATTGCCTCTAATCCAAGCAATAGCAAGCCCTAGGTGCAAAAAAGGAGGTTGAAGGTGACTCAAAGGTTGAAAATGGCATTTTACTGTGCAAATCGTGAATTTTAAGGGTGTTTCGGTCGGTTCTCGTCGAGGGCGCTGTCGGCGTCCATGCCGGCGCTAGTGGCCAAAAACTCATATTTTGATTTTTTTTTCTCAAATTCTATTTTCTCTCAATTTACTCCCAAGTTTTTTTAATCTTTTTGAACACTAATTTTCATTTTAACATAATTCACAAGCAAGCAATTTCACAAACAACACGAAACAAACTTTTATATTTGAAAATACACAACACGTTTTACAAATATATTTTTCTAATCACACTTTCACATCCTTAAAGCAAACTAATTTATAATTCAACATTGAAATCAAACCACAACACTTGAACACTCACACAAAACTATACACACAAATAGAGTTCTAAAGCAAAGTAAAGTAAATCAAATCCACACAATTACATTAAAAACATAAGTATTTTAAACTAGTTAAAAGTTCAACTTCTTCAATTATTCTACCTTATCTTCAGTTCTTTCTCCTCCTCTAATATCTCCCATAGACTGGTAATGTATATATAAATTGTAGAATAGTCGGTACGGGAACTGATCAATCGAAATTTCATCTATCCATACATTTTTCTTGAACATATGTACCAATCCTGCTTTAACTGTTCCAGTATGATCAAAGTTCTCATTCATTATCCAATCTAGGTGATAAAAAAGGTAGTTAAGATTTACCATTGCATTGGTAATACTTTGAAGTTCTCTTTCTATTTTCTTAAATCTCTTCTCCAAAGTTATTGAACTTTCAACTGTTGGTGGCATCAATGGTGTTGAAGCATGTGATGAATGATCTAAAATAACATTCAATGCTTCATTTCCATTCTCTATATAATTTTCATCAATAGAAATCATGGGCTCCTAAGGTAGTAAAACTTTTTCCCAACTTTCATATGGAACTTGAGATTGATTGCAAAGTAGGAAAATTGTAGAATGATGCCCAAGTCCATATATTGGCCCATTCATAATAATACCCATAACGGATTTGAAAACAATCGACCCCACATCAATGTGTTTTTCTATTTGAATGCAAAAGTTTAAAATGACACTTTCTTTTGTAACTCTACTAATCTTCATGGTAGGGAGTAGTTTTGCAGATATGAAGAAATGTCATTGTTTTGAAATTAGATTAAGCAGCGAAGCAGAGAAAATAACATATCCCTCATCTCTGATTTCCCATTTATCATGTTCATCTGTTAGAAAATTATATACTTCTTGCATCATATCTCTTGTTGGGATAAAATTTGTATAATGACAGATTACGTTTTCTATCATATACAAATCATTAACTCGAGCCGGAGTAAATAATACAGGCTTACCTCAAACGAAGATGACTTCTTGGGTAATTCCATGTAAGTTAGCATAAAACTCCTTGACTACTGACACTACAACTGCAGCTTGAGTGTAGCACATAACTTCCCAACTCCTATGTACAATGATTTTCTCGATCTGTGAACTTGGATTACTCAATTCATTATTAAAAAAGCCTCTCTCCTTGATAAGTCTCTTCTTCGTGATGATTTTGTCATATAATCTCTCCACGTCAAAACTGATAAACTTTCTTTTATTGAAAACCTTACACCTTCAAGTATTTCTGGAATTGAAAGCCATGGAATTCAAAATTAGGAAGTTTCTGGACGTCTAAGGTAGTTTTTAAAACTTTAAAAACACCTCTCAGTGGTTATTGAGGAGTAAAATCCTGCCAAATTCTGTCAAAACCATTTAGCACGTGGAAAATGCTCGGGACATCGTCGGCGCTCCCGATGGCGGTGGGGGGGCCCCGGGGCGCAATCACGTCTATAATTTTTTTGTTCAATTTGATTCCAAATTTTCCTCCAATACCAATATTTGTTTTAATTTATGATATATATAATTGTGTAGGACTTAAAAATAATATTATTTCCTAATGCATAAATACACTTATTAACAAAATAGTAATATACAGATATATAGATTTATATATAGGTTGCCTCCCACAAAGTGCTTATTTGTTTTGTTGGGTTGACTTAACATTAAAACTTCTTTAAATTGTGGTATGTGTCCTTCATATTAATATTTCAATCCAAACAATTTTCATTAACTTTAAATATCTTTCGAGTGTTAAGATCTTTAATAACAATAGTTCTATAATGATAGAATTTAATCACTTTAAATTGTCCTAACCATCTGGATTTTAGTGTTCCTGAAAATAATCTCAAACTTGTATTATATAGTAGAACATCTTATCAAGGTTCAAATTTCTTCTTAACAATCTTTTGATCATGCCATATTTTCATTTTCTCTTTATAGATTTTTGCATTAGCATATGCTTCATTTCTAATCTCCTCAAGTTCATTGAGTTGCAATAATCTTTTCTCGCCAACATCTTTTAGATTAAAATTAAATTCTTTAATAGCCCAAAATGCTTTATACTCCAATTTTACTGGTAAGTGACATGTTTTTCCAAAAATAAGTCTGTATGGGGACATTCGTATAGGAGTCTTATAAGCAGTTTTGTATGCCCATAATGCAGTATCTAATATAGTAGACCAATCCAATTTATAACAATTTATAAATTTTTATAAAATTTATTTTATTTCACGATTTGATATTTCTGCTAGACCGCTAGTCTGAGGATGATAAGCAGTAGAGAATTTATGCATAATTTCATTTTTTTTATCAATTTCTCGATTCCCTTATTTTTAAAATAGGATTATTTTAACCCATGTTTTTCATTTTTATGAAATTCTCAATAATTTGATCACGACATGCTTAATTAAATGCGTTAGTTCGGTAATTGAGCATCACATTTAGGTATTCACATTTAGGTATAGCAACAGCTTCAATCTATTTGGACATATAATCAACAACAAGTAATATATATAAGTTTTCAAATGAAGGCATAAATGGTCCCATAAACTCTAATCCTCACACATCAAAAATTTTAACTTCCAATGTGTAATTTAGAGGTATTTTCTTCTAGAAATATTTCTTACTCGCTAACATCGATCGCATGTTTTAATATATTCATTAACATCTCTAAAAAGAGTAGGCCAATAAAATCTAGCTTGCAAAATTTTATAAATAGTTCTATTTGTTCCAAAATGTCCTCCAAATTCAGAATCATGACATCTTTCAGTTATTTGTTGAGTTTCTTCATAAGGCACACACCTTATAATAAGTAGATCTTTACATTGTTTATATAAATATGGGTCATCCCAAAAATAAAATTTTGAATCATATATAAATTTCTTTAATGGTTGATTCTTAATATATGGTGGTAGAATATCACTTACAATATAATTTATTATATCGGCATACCACAGTGTATCTATTTCATCAATACTATATAATTGTTCATCAGAGAAATTTCTAAAATTTCATTTACAATATTAGTTAATATTTCTTTTTCTAGTCTAAACAAATGATCAGCTATTTGATTATCATTTACATTTCTATCAACTACAGAAAAATCAAACTCTTGCAATAGAAGTATCCATCTAATTAACCTTGGTTTAACACCCTTCTTTTGCATTAAGTACTTAATAGTAGAATGATTTGTATGCATTATATATTTAGCTCCAATTAAATAAGGTCTAAATTTATCAAAGGCATAAACAACGACTAATAACTTTATTTCAGTAGTAGTGTAGTTAATTTGATCACCATTCAGAGTTTTACTAGCATAATATATTACTTTAAAATTTTTTTTGTGTCTTTTTCCTAAAACAGCTCCAATAGCATAATCACTAGCATCACACATTATTTCAAATAATTTTTCCCAATCAGGTGGGACTATTATAGGTGTAGTGATTAACTTCTCTTTCAATAATTCAAATGCTTTTATGCATTCCTCATTAAATTCAAATTTCGTATCTTTTTCTAAAAGTTGGCATAATGGCTTAGTTATTTTTGAAAAATTAATTATGTAGTGTCTGTAGTAACCAGCATGTCCTAGAAAACTTCTTACCCCTCTGACTGTAGTCGGTGGTGGTAATTTTTCAATAACTTGAACTTTTAATAACGTAATTTTTCAATAACTTGAACTTTTGCAGGATCTACTTCCATGTCATTTTCATAAATTTTATGCCCAAGTACAATTCCTCCTGCAACCATAAATTGACATTTTTCCCAATTTTGTACTAGGTTGATTTTTTCAGATATTTCCAAAACTTTCTCAAAATTATTTAAGCATAATTCAAATGAAGTCCTGAACATAGAGAAATCATCCATAAATAATTTCACTCCATGTTCAATCAAATTGTTAAATATTGACATCATATATCTTTGAAATGTCGCAGGTGCATTGCATAGTCCAAAAGACATTCTATGAAAGATAGTCCAAAAGACATTCTATGAAAAGCAAATGTTTCATAAGGGCTTGTAAATGTTGTCTTTTCTTGATCCTCAGGAGCAATTGGAATTTGATGATAATTGATATATGACCAGAGGAAAATGTGTTGAGATTTTCATACCTATTTTATACTATTTTTTATGATATTGTACTTTAAAGAAAGATATTTTTGAAGTTTTGTTGCAGGAATGATGAATTAGAGTCAATGGAGAAAAAAGATGCAAAAAGGAGCAGATTTGGAGAAAAAATGACCAAAATGTGGAGATTTGAACTAGGGCGCTGACGGCGAGCATTTCCCAAGGCTACAGGACAAATTCTCCAGAAGGTCGCCGACGGCGCCATCTAGGCCACTGACGACGAGATCGACGGTTATGTGTACTTGTGCAATGGACAAAGCCGAATTTTGGAGGAGTGCTTAAGCAACTATTGGGAAAACTCATCCACATCATTAAAGGAAAGATTTTACCCGAGAGAGAAGAGTGAAGAGGAGGTGGTGAGAGCTCTAGAGAGCCTGGAGGTTAGAAAGGTTCCATTAGAGTGAAGAGATTGTGAAAAATTCTTCAAGAGATTGTAAGAGTGGAGGAAAAGTGAGAGATTTCTTCATCCTTGCTATTTGCTTCCTTGCTATTTCGAAGAGGAGTTCTGTGTGCTGTAAAGAAAGGAAGAGATTCAGAGGAACTTTGAGGAGTTTACTTGGGGAGAAATTAGAGATAAGTTTATTTAGTTGTTATAGTTTGTATGAATTTGATCTTATATATGAATTCCAAGTTTTGTTGCACTTTCCCCATGAGATCTGAGTAGTTTTCTCTATCTTTCTCCTTGTCTCGAGATTTGTGAAATGATGATTTGAATTGGTGAAGCCATGAAAATATTTAAGAAATTGTGATGATCTTTTCACTTTGATCTTAATTTACTTTCAATCTGGCCAATTGATTTATTAACTAGCAATATCAAAGAAATGAGATCATTATGGGATAAATTATTCTCCAACACCTCCTGTGATGGAAGAGAATTCATCTGGACAATTTGAGAATGTTCAACTTTCATATGAGACTTTAAACGCTATTAATAGACCAAACAACCCTTATTCGAATTATTATAATCTTGGTTGGAAGAATCATCCAAATTTTAATTGGAATAACAATTCTTCTACAAATCAACAATGGGCAAACAACCCATTAGGAAATTCATCCAACCAAGGAAATGTTAACTATAGACCTTCTTATCCTCCAGGATTTAATAGTAACACTCAAATTAAAGAGAAGAAGTTGTCTATGGAAGAACTGATATTAAACATGGGTCAACAGTTGCAGAATCAGGGAAATCAATTACAAAATCAAGGAGCTGTTATTAAGAATATTGAAAACCAATTAGGGCATATC
>NW_018164534.1:173261-174594 GCF_001263595.1 Phalaenopsis equestris
ACGAAAAGATTTTTAAGGTGATATACTACGCTAGTAAAACTCTTAATGATGCACAAATTAATTATACTGTTACTGAAAAAGAGTTACTGGCCATTGTGTATGCTTTGGATAAATTTAGATTTTATTTAATTGGATCTAAATGTGTTGTGCACACTGTTCTCTTAGCTATTAAATATCTGATGCAAATGAAGGATGCCAAACCAAGGTTGATTAGATGGATACTATTGATGCAAGAATTTGATCTTGTGGTTATTGATAGAAAGGGAACTGATAATCAAATCGCTGATCATTTATCAAGATTAGAAAACCATGAATTATCTAACACCAACAATGAAATTACAGATAGTTTCCTTGATGAACAACTTTATAATATTAGTGAGTGGAAAATACCATGGTATGCTGATATTGTTAACTATATTGTAAGTGATATTTTTCTACCTATGCTGACACCATTTATATAAACAATGTAAGGATCTGATTATGAGAAGATGTGTACCTTATGAAGAAACTGAACTGATCATTCAAAAATGTCATGATTCTGAATTTGGAGGACATTTTGGGATCGATAAAACTGCTTATAAAATTTTACAAGTTGAATTTTATTGGCCTACTATATTTAGAGATGTTTATAAATATATAAAAACTTGTGATCGATATCAACGAGTAGGCAATATATCAAAAAGAAATGAAATGCCTCTAAATTTCATATTGGAAATTAAGAACTTTGATGTTTGGGGATTAGATTTTATGGGACCATTTATTCCTTCATTTGGGAACTTATATATATTAATTGTTGTAAACTACGTTTTTTAAGTGGATTGAAGCATAAGCTTTACCTCGTTGTGACGCTAAAAGTGTTTCAAGAATTTTAGTGAAAAATATTTTCACTAGATACGGAATGCCTAGAATGATTATCACTGACGGAGGATCCCACTTTAGGAATAAATATATTCAGAGATTGACAGAAAAGTTTAATATTATTCATCGAATCTTTACTGCTTATCATCCTTAAACAAATGGGTTAGCTAAAGTTTCTAATAGAGAAATTAAACAAATACTTGTAAAGACTGTAAACCCTAGTAGAGTGGATTGGTCTACTAGACTGGATACCGCATTATGGGCTTACAGAACTGCTTATAAAACTCCTATTGGAATGACTCCTTACAGACTGATCTTTTGAAAGACTTGTCACTTACCAGCAAAATTGAAACAAAGCATATTGGGCGATTAATGAATTCAATTATAATTTGAAAGATGCTGGCAAGAAGGGATTGTTACAATTAAATGAATTGGAAGAATTACGAAATGAATCTTATGATAAGGACATACTTTA
>NW_018164534.1:174971-176889 GCF_001263595.1 Phalaenopsis equestris
ATTATAGTAGTTGTTATTTGAATTTATCATTAGTTAGCGGTAGTAATAAACTCTACTACTCTTATTTACCCTTGAATTATCATAAAAATTGGATCTATAATGGAAAATTGGAAAGCATTCAGGCCAGAGCAAAACTGTGCAATTTTTGCCTTGGGCACCGACGGCGCCATCGACGCCACCGACGGCGGGTTGTCCCGAGTTCAGGAAAAAGTAACACAGAGGCGCGCCGACGGTGAGACCGGTGAGATGACGGGTTGAGACCGGTGAGATGACGGTTTCTTGTGTTCGAGTGGCGGTTTTTTACGATTTTTTTGGCGGGAGTTACCTTTTTAAACTCCCAAATTCAATTCCTATTCATATTTTCCCCCAAAAATGAAGTGAAACTCCACCAATTGCATTTTTATGGCATCCAATTCCCCTGATAATCCCAAAATGCGAGTTTTCAAACGGCGAAAGTTTATTAGTGTGGAAGCGCAGCGGATCTTCAATAAACTACTGACGAAGAAAAGATTGATCAAGGAGCAAGGATTCGTGAATCGAGGACTGAACAATCCTACGACACCAATTGAAGAGATGATTGTGCGACGAATATGGGAAGTGCTATGCTACACTACCGCCGTTGTGGTTGTCTCTGTAGTGAAAGAATTTTATGCAAATTTGCATGGAATCAACCAGAGAGTTGTTTATGTGCTAGGTAGGTGGATCACTTTTACTCATGCACAAATCAACGAATTATACATGATAGAGAACATTCTTGTCTGCCACTATTCAAATTTCGTCCCGACAAAGAACCAGATGAATGAAATTTACCAATATTTAACGGACAAAACTGACGATTGGGAAATGAGAGAGAACGGGTATGTTAGTTTTTCTTCAATACTTTTGAATCCCGTCTCTAAACACTGGCACTTCATTTCTGCGAAATTGTTACGTTTCATTTCTGTGAAACTGTTACCGATAACAAAGATCGGTAAAGTTTTTAAAGAAGTGCCATTTTGAATTACTACATCCAAAGGGGACTGCCGATCGACATTGGATATATAATTTTGAAGTCAGTTTTGGGCCTGATTGTTCACGGATCCACTTATGGGATTGGACACCCCTCCACAATTTTCTTACTTTGCAGTCAGTTCCAATTGTCCTATGAAAATTGGGAAAAGGTACTGCTACCTTGGAAGCCTTTGGACCCAACTGAAAGATTCCCATCATTTGAAGATGAAAATGACATGGTCATGATAGTTGATCAATCATCTCAGAATTTACTGTTAGTTCAACCCTTAATTCCTGATAAAACTCTAGTGATTCTGCGTCGAATTAAGAAATTGGAGAAGGAGGTATAAAATGTAATGAATATAATTAATAATATCTTTGATTTCTTCGATCATTTGGACTGGAGGATGAAAGAACATTTCGATCACTCTGGGCATTTAGAAGATAGTTTGATACGATTGATGAGGAGGATGAAACTGATAGTGGAGGATTCTACTGAAGAATTTCCATTCCGACCCTTCTACAACCTCTTCATTCATGTGCAATCAATGGGTGATCTCAGAGGAGAAACGAGCACGAAATCTGATGAGTAGTAAATTTACTATGCTACCTTTGTGTTTATGTGTGTTTAGATTTGAACTTTGTGTTTGCATTGCTTGGGATGTATGCTTTTAGATCTCTGTATAGTTGAGGTGTGTTATGTAACGTACATTGTACCCCTTGGAATTTATACATAAATGTGATCTTTTATATTGTGAAAGTTTTTTTGTGCTAAGTACATCGGTTTGTCACTTAAAATTATGTCTATAATGATTAAATGGATATCGATGAGGCTTGAAATTGATCGAAATCACAAAAATCCTAAATTTGGACAAAATCAATAGATCCCGCCGACGACGCCCTCGACGCCGCCGACGGCGGGAATCTC
>NW_018164534.1:177062-178759 GCF_001263595.1 Phalaenopsis equestris
GGCTTGAGAGATCTTGGATTGGGAGGCGATTTCAAGGCTTTTTTACACCAGATTTGATCATCTCTAGGTAAGAGCTTCACTCCAAACTAAAAATATTTGATTTTCACCATGGATTTCTTCCATATTGAGGAGATCTGAAAAATGTGAGAATGTGAAGAAAATTGGGAAGAAATTCATGGATCTTAATGTTGAAATCTTAGAATTACTATTGAAAGCCATGATTTGAATATTTGAAGTATTTTTTGGATTTTTTCTATAATTTGATTATATTGAAATGGCTCCACATCAAAAGAGAAGATTTGAGTTTGACGGGTCTCGCTTTGTTAATGCGATGGCTCAAACAAAATTTACTTCCATATTTAAAGGAAAGAAGTGTATACAAGATCGAGTTTTTGAGAGTACGGGTGGAAAAATTGAATGGGTTATTGCCAAGCGGAGGTGGGAAAACTTTTGTTACACCACCAATAAAGTTGATGCAAATGTGGTGAAAGAATTCTATGCTAATGTAACATATTTCAAAGATGAAACTGTGCAAGTGCGTGGATTTCCTGTGGAATTTACCGCCGCCCGCATCAACACCTTTTACGAAGTCCCTGACTCTTATAACAGCCACTATGAATCCTTTAGTACAATGGAAGGACCCCTAAATGTGGTGATCAACTTTCTCACTGATGGGAAAGGAACGTGGAAGACTAAACGACGAGAACGGGTAAACTTTTCTACTTCCATGCTGAATGCCACCTCTAAAGCGTGACACTATTTCATTTCTTCTACTCTGTTACCGATTTATCACCATAGTGAGGTAACTAGAGATAGAGCTATTCTGAATTTCTGTATTTAGAATAATAGAACTATAAATGTGGGGAGAATTATTTTTAAAAACATATTAACTACGATAAAGAGTGAGACTAGTGGAGGTTTAGGATATCCTGGACTTATTTATACAATTTGCAAACTTTTTGGAGTAGAGATTAGAGAATGGGTTCACCCTATGAAACCCATTAGTAAATCCAATGTGAAAACTTATGTATCCCATGAGAAATGGAGAACTGGAAGTAGGAGTGAAGAACCTTCTACTAGTAGAGATGTCCCCTCCACAAGTTATGACCTTCCTCATCCTTCTAGCTCCCCTACCCTGATTGACTTGATGAATGAGTTCACCTTGCAGAGGAAGAGTATAAATTTGATAAATGAAAGGATTGGAGGTTTAGAACGCCGACATAATTATGATAGTGAGTACCTTTAGAGGAATTGTGATTTTGAGATAGCTTATTATAATGCTCAGGCCCGATACTACAGAGGTGAGCCTGATGTTACATTCCCTGAATGCCCTCGTTATACTCAATATCAACCCAGTCCACCTGCTGAGCAAGGCGACGATGATATAGCATGGGATTTTGATATTTGAAGGAAACTGATGTATTTGTATTTTTATTTTTGTAATTTGTGTAATGTGGACAATTATTATTTGTACTTTTAATGCTTATGTTGGTTTGGACACTTTCTAATTATTGTTTTAAATGTTTAATATGGTAGTAGAAATGTGCATGAGTAGCTTGTAGTTGTTGCTTAGTGTTATGTGGATTGTAATGTGATGTGATGCTTACTTTCATTTTAGTACTTTTGTTTTTTGTTTAGTATTATGACTGTGTTAGGAAATGCTGTATTTGTTTAATGTTTTAGTTTTATACTTATTT
>NW_018164534.1:178859-179291 GCF_001263595.1 Phalaenopsis equestris
AAAATAAAAGAGAGAAAAACGAACGAAAACAACAGTCATTCTTGAAATGAATGGAGGACTAGAACTCTTAAACTTGATGACTAGATAATCTTGTGGCTATAGAGTTAATTCAATTACTTAATTTTTTCTTGAAAATCTCACTAAGATATTTATTTTAATCAAACTTATAGTAATTTGGAATTAAAACTTTACTATAATAGATCATAACCTTTATATAGTACTAAAATTACTTGAGGACGAGTAATAGTTAAGTTTGGGGGATTTTGACCAGAGGAAAATATGTTGAGATTTTCATACCTATTTTATATTTTTTTTGATGATATTGCACTTTAAAGAAAGAAATTTTTGATGTTTTGTTGCAGGAATGATGAATTAGAGTCAATGGAGCAAAAAGATGCAAAAAGGAGCGGATTTGGAGCAAAAAGGACCAAA
>NW_018164534.1:179301-179871 GCF_001263595.1 Phalaenopsis equestris
AGGACGCCGACGACGAGCTTTTCCTAAGGCTACAGGACAAATTCTCCAAAAGGCCGTCGACGACACCATTGAGGCCACCGACGGCGAGATCGACGGTTATGTGTACTTGTGCAATGGATAAGGCCAAATTTTGGAGGGGTGCTTAAGCAACTATTGGGAAAACTCATCCACATCATTAAAGGAAAGATTTTGGTCGAGAGAGGAGAGTGAAGAGGATGTGGTGAGAGCTCTAGAGAGCCTGGAGGTTAGAAGGTCCCATTAGAGAGAAGAGATTTTGAGGAATTCTTCGAGAGATTGTAAGAGTGGAGGGAAAGTGAGCGATTTCTTCTTCCTTGCTATTTCGAAGAGGAGTTCTGTGTGCTATAAAGAAATGAAGAGATTCAAAGGAATTTTAAGGAGTTTACTTGGGGAGAAGTTAGAGATAAGTTTATTTATTTGTTGTAGTTTGTATGACTTTGAATTTATATATGAATTCCGAGTTTTGTTTCACTTTCCCTATGAGATCTGAGTAGTTTTATCTGTCTTTCTTCTTGTCTCAAGATTTGTGAAATGATGATTTGAATTGGTGAA
>NW_018164534.1:180805-181739 GCF_001263595.1 Phalaenopsis equestris
TGGTGGTCATGTTTAATTTTCTATAGTCTATATAAATTAGCCAACCAGTCTCTTATCTTATTGGAATTAATTTATTTTTCTCATTTACTTCAACGGTCACTTCTCCTTTCTTTGGAACACTGTTAATTGGGCTTACCTAAGCACTGTCTAAAATAGGATATATAATTCTAGCATCTAACCCTTTTAAAATTTCTTTTTTAACAACTTTCATTATCGGGTTTATTTTTTGGGTTTAATCTCCTTTGAGGATCAACTTTAGGTTCATATTGTTCATCTAATAAAATTTTGTGCATACAAATTGAATGACTAATTCCTTTAATATCTGCTAAAGTCCATCCAAAAGCCTTTTTATATTTTTTTTTAATATTTCTACTAATTTTTATTCTTGAATTTTGGTAAACTCGAAAGAAAAAATAACATGCAATGTAAATGAATCTCCTAAAAAAACATATTTTAAATGAGCAGGTACTACTTTCAGTTCAAGTTCAGATGGTTTAATACTTAAAGGAAAAAGATTTTTATTATCATTTTCCAACAAATCTGAAGTTTCAAATTTGTCCTGAATATAATCTAAATTTTCTTCTTTTATGTCATTCTCATTCTCACTAAATTCTTCTGGCCTAAATTTTTCTTGAAACTCTTTCTTAAATTGCTCATTACTTAGATAATCAGTGACATCCATCTTAAAACATTCATTATCTTTTTCTATTGTAAGATATTTTGTAGCTTTTGCAATATTAAATATTACTTTTTGATCATTAACTCTCATTATTAATTCTCCTTTTTGCACATCTATCACAGCTCTCCCTGTTCCAAGGAATAGTCTCCCAAAAATAATAGGAATCTCTTTATCTTCCTCCATATCTAATACTATAAAGTCTACAGGAAAAATAAATTTATCCACTTTTACTAATACATCTTCTATAACTCCTTT
>NW_018164534.1:181866-198729 GCF_001263595.1 Phalaenopsis equestris
TCTCATGATCTGCAAACTTCATTTTCTTGTTTAGTATATCTTTCATAAATTTCACATAACTTGACATTTGTTCCAAAGCCTCAATGAAAGGAATGTTTATTGTTAACTTTTTTAAGGATTTCAAAAAAATTTGTAAATTGTTTGTCTTTATTCTTCTGCTTTAGTCGATAAGGAAACTGAGGTAATGGTTTTTTTTTAGGAACTTGTGTTTGTTCATTATCATTATGGTCACTTTCCATCTCTTCCTTCTCCTCATCAGCTTCAGTTTCTCTTTGGATTCTTGTTTCAATTTCTTTTCCACTTCATAATTGAATTGCTTTAATTTTCTTCTTATTTTGATCTTTGGGATTAACTTCCACAGTACTCGGAAGAATTCTTGAAGGTCTGTTACTAAGTGCAGTAACAATATGTCCTAATTGATTTTCAATATTTCTAATAGCAGCCTCTTGTTTTTGTATTTGATTTCCCATATTCAACATTACATCTTCCATCGTTAACTTCTTTTCCTTAACTTGTGGGTTCGGGTTAGAATTAAATCCAGGAGGATAATAAGGTCGACAATTAGAATTTCCTTAATTATTTAAATTTTGTGAGGGGTTCATTGAATTGTTATAATTATTCTAACTAAAATTAGGGTGATTTTTCCATCCAGGGTTGAAATAGTTAGAATAGGGATTGTTATTTCAATTATTAATAACATTCAAAGTTTCATAAGATGATTGAGTATCAATTATCTGTCCTAGTGAATTTACCTCTAATACTGGTGGTATTTGAGAATAATTCACTCAAATTTGATCAATCTTTTTTAATATAACAGCAATTTAAGATGCTAAAATAGACATTGCATCAGATTTATGAATACTAGCTACTATCTTAGGATTTACGTGTAGGGTCATTGAAAATTATTAGTAGTCATTTTTTCTATTAAAGAGTATGCTTCATCATAAGTTTTTGACATTAAAGATCCACCTGTAGCAGCATCTATAATAGATCTAGGTGATCCTACTAAGGTGATCCTACTATAGATCTAGGTGATCCTACTAATCCATTGTAAAAAGTTTGAATTATTAACCAATCTAGTAAAGCATGGTGTGTACATTTTCTAATGAGATCCTTAAATCTCTCCTAGGCGTCATATATTGATTCCCCTTCAAACTGAAAAAAATATATAATATCGTTTCTAAGCTTAGCAGTTTTCAAGGGTGGAAAATATTTAGTCAAGAATTTTTGTGATAGTTCATCCCAAGTTTTAATAGATCGAGGTGCTAATGAATTTAACCAAGCTTTGGCTTTATCCCTTAATGAAAAAGGATAAAAGTCTAAGCTTAAAAATATCATTAGACACTCCTTCATATTTAAAAGTAACACAAATTTCAAGAAAACTAGCAAGATATAAGTTAGGATCTTCAGTAGGTGTTCCTCCATTTTGTACCATTTGGATAATAGCAGGTTTAAGCTCAAATGAATTAGCAGCAACATCAGGATTTTGAATATTGAAGTGAAGTTCATCTATTATTGGATTAGCATAATCTTTTAAAGGCCTTTGTCGATTTTCATTTATTTGATTATCTAAGTTATTCTCCATTACATTAAAATTTTTAATTTCTTTTTTGTTATTTTTGAATTTTTCTAAAGTACGTTCTAATTCTGAATCGTAAGGTACTAAACATTCAGATCTAATATTTTGCATAAATAAATATAATAAGCAAAGAAAATTTTCTTAAAAATACTCTTAAATATATAGTTATATATTTTTTAGATTTTTGATTTTATATTTTTTTTGATATTTTGTATTTTGCCTAAAATTGCATAAAATTTTTCCCAAAAATATTTCTCCTATTACACAGGAAATAGTAAAGCTCCCAGGTTCCCTAAGTTTTTTAGGAAGTTTCTTTTGAATTATAGCATTGAACCCTTCACTGAGTGAAACTGCCTCATGATCTCCAAAGTTCCTCTTCTTGTTAAGAATATCCTTCATGAAATATACATAACTAGGCATTTGCTTTAGAGCTTTAGCAAAAGGAGTATTAGTAGTTAACATCTTAAATACTTCTAAAAATTTTGGAACTTATTGATCCAGATTCTGTTGTTGAAGTCATTGAGGAAATGAAGGTATTGATTTTTTTAAATTAACCTTATTTGGAGAGACTGAATTTTCTAATTCATTGGAAATATTTTCCTCCTATTTTTTAGTTTCCACTATCTCTTTTTCAACCTCAATCTCTTTCCAAACTACATCCTCCAACTCTCTTACACTTCTTAATTGGACAACTTTAACATGCTCCCTATTCTTCTCCTTAGGGTCGATTGCTAAGTGAGTATACAATTTGTCCCTATTTGTTTTTTATATTCCTTATTGTTGCACCTTGACTTTAAAGTTGATTGCCCATTTACAATACAACCTCTTCCAAATACAACTTCTTTGCGTTAAATTGTGGATTATTGTTAAAGACTAGAGGATAAAAAGGTATATAGTTGGTACTACCTTGTTTGTTCCAATTTCCTAAAGGATTTGCATGGTTATTGCCTCATTGTTGTTTTCCCCCACCAGAATTGTTATTCCAATTAAAATTAGGATGGTTCTTCCAACCTTGGTTTTAGAAGTTGGAATAAGCATTGTTAGGTCTGTTGTTAATTGCATTTATGGTCTCAAATGATGAATTGCTAGAATCAACCATTTTTCCAAATAAATTTTCCTCAATTACTGGAGTTACATGAGGTTAGTTCATTCTAAGTTGATCTAACTTCCTTGTTATTGCTACTACCTAAGAAGTAAGAATGGAAAGCACATTAGTATAATGCACACTAGCTACCTTTCTAAGGTTTATTCTTTTAGAAGGCCATTGGAACTTATTTGTAACAATCTCTTCAATGAAATAGTGAACCTCATCCAATGGCTTTGACATGAGTGAACCACCAGCAGCAGCATCCATAATAGATCTAAGGAATCCTTCTAAACCATTGTAAAAAGTTTGAATATTTAATTAATCGGGCAAAGCATGATGTGGGCACTTCCTAAGAAGTTCCTTAATTTTTTTTCATGCCTCATAAATCGACTCACCTTCATACTGGAAAAATGAAGTATATCATTTCTAAGCTTATCAATTTTTGAAGGTGGGAAATACTTAGTTGGGAATTTTTCAGCTAAGTCACTTCAAGTCCTAATCGATCCAGCTGTTAATGAGTTCAACCACATCTCAACTTTATCCCTTAAGGAAAAGAGAAAAGGTCCAAGTTTAACAGTGTCATTTGACATGCCTTTATAACAAAATGTAACATAAAGTTCTAGAAAACTTGCTAAGTATAAATTTGGATCATCATAAGTAATTCCGCCAAACTAGTTGTTTTACACCATTTGGATAATAACAGATTTCAATTCAAATTAGTTAGCTTCTATGACAAGAGTTTAAATACTTAAGTGAATTTCATCTACTATAAGATTAACATAATTTCTTAATGGTCTATGTGTGTTATGATGTTCATTAATTGGTACTTAATTATCTAAATTGTTTTGTTGAATATTCACCATTTCTTCTACAAGTTCATAAAGTTTTTTCTATTTTATAACTTTTCAAATAGTCCTCTCTAGTTGAAAATCATAAGATACAATCCTGTAGATTTTGAACTATGCATACACAACTAAAGGTTCAACTAGTAATTATAGCACAAACACACTTAACAAACACTCAAAACAATTTTTTTCTTTTATTTTTTTTTAACACAAATGCTTACATAATGAAACTATAATATGATTTTTTAAATCTAAGTCTTATAGGTTCAACTAAAATTCTCCTAAAGTTCTTATTATCACATTCCTTAGCAATGGTGCCAGAAACTTGGTCCACCCCAGCTATTATCACAATAATGTAAGTCTCTGAAAACGAGACTAGCAACTTGATCCGCTCCATAGCAACTTCATTAAATTCTTAAAATTAGGTGTTCTTGCACACCGGAGTGTCTCAAGAAAGTATACATATCATTTCATTAATATAATACTCTATTGAGTCTAAATTGTCAATCCCATAGAGGGTGAGGTAATGAATCCCTTAAGAAAATTTCTAGTATATTACTTTTAGGCCTTAGTTTAAAATTGTTATTAGGTGAAAGTTCTACCAACTGCTGCTAAACTACTTCAATTAATTCTAATGTTAAAACCATCCTAACTTTATTGGATAAAAAATTATCAAGATATAAAAGCTCTTGTGATGATATAAGTGATTGTTTAGGAATAAATACTTGAAATTGTAAATGTAGCTAGTGATAAATAGGAGCAATTCTCTACTTTACCCTCTTCCGAGTGCATACAGTAGTTTGGTTAAACTGGTTTTATTTCCGTAAACTCTAATTTGAACCCATCAAATACTATTTCCCTATCTATTTGAATCTCTCTATATCTTACTTTTGCTTCATAACCTATAGCTCAATGTGAATAATCTAATCGTTCCTTCATCGCTTTTCTGAACCATATTGGATCACAACAAATTTAAATAGTTCATATGGCTAGTATGAAAAGTAAATTAGGCTTTGAAGAATACTCATCACATTGATGTTTACAGATTAGTTCTATAAGCATCCTAACATCCTACAAATCCAACTTATTCGCACAAGAGAAAGGTAAAGAAAGATCTACTCATAGTGCATGAAGAAAACACGTCCAATCCCTCTCCAATCTCCCTAAGAAACTGGAAAATATGAAACCCTAACTTTACACTATGACTCCTCTGACTTATTAGACATTTGAAGGCTTCAGAATTTTTAGGATTGTTCCCTTGAACTACCTAAATCAACCCCATAACTCCTTAAGTCGTGCTGAAGCAACTGAAGAAAACTACCCATGCAGTTACCGGCACCTTGGCACCATAGGGCTGGCGTCTAGGCACTGGACTCTCTATTTTCCCAACTCGCGACTAGCGCTTAAGTGCCCCATAAGTTGTAGCTAAGGCACTTTGGTGGAGCAAGGCTGACACTTAAGCGCCAGTCTGTTGGTCCCCAATTTGCTTCGTTACACCTCCACTGTTCCATGTGCCTTGCCTGTTATGCCTAAAAAAAAAAGAAACACAAAAATATATTTCCTTAAAGTGTAATTTCATCCTTAAATAAGTGCAAAATATAAAGGTAATTAAACATGCTTTAGGACACATCAACGTCCTTGGTGGATTTCATACGACCTTGTTTGCATAGGTTAACACCATCAAACATATCGACAAAACAACCTTGAACGAGCCTAACTTCCTCAGTGTATTTCATTTGATTTTGTCTGCATGAATAAAAAATTTGGTAGTACTCAATGTATTTTTATACTTGATTTTTGTAGCATTCCAACCATTGATTATCCTACAAAATAAGGAATGAAACAATATTGACTCCTTAACATAAGGATACACACCATCAGAAAGTACAAAGGCTATATTAAAAGATGTAAAGACAAACACATTATCACTGAGTATAAATGCTACATCAAGCAAACAAAGTACTTCAAAGAAAAATAAATTATCACAAATTACAAAAACTATAACAAGCCAACAGAAATAAAATATTAATCTGCATTGTTTCTCCTTATTAGGGTTGTGCTCATGCAAGTCACTTTTAACTTCTTTCTCTTCTAAGTAGGGTTGTAAACGAGCCGAGCTTGAGCGAGCTCAGCCTTGGCTCGTGTTCGGTTCGTTCAAAATAGCTCGTGCTCGAAATCAGCTTGTGTTCAAAATCAGCTCGTGAATAGTGTGTTCGTGTTCGGCTCGGGTTAGAATTTTGGTTTAAATTTTCGTGTTCGTGTTTGGCTCATGTTTGGCTCAAAATTGGCTCGTTAAACATAAATTTAGAAAAATAGATGTAAAGTGCGAGATTCGAACCTAAATCAAATATATACAAAAGAAGACACTAACCACATTGTCACATGAGATGTTATGATTTAAACTTAGACATAAATATATATAATATATTATTATATAAATAATATATGTAATATATTATTACATAAAAATTTATATATTTTTTTTATTTCGAGCTAAAACGAGCCGAACACGAGTGAACAAAGAGTTGTTCGTGTTCGGCTCGTTTATAATTCGAGCTTTAAAAATTTGTTCATAGTCGGCTCGTATACTTAACGAACGAGCCAAGAACGGGCTACTTAACGAGCCGAACACGAGCTGTTCGCGAACAACAAGCTTTTTTGACAGCCGTACTTCTAAGTAAGAAGGGGAATCTTTAGACACCTAGTTGGGAGATACCATTGATGTTCACCTTAGCCTGATGATATATCAAGCTAATTCCTTTTCAAAAGTCTCAAGGGAATTATTTTTTCTACACAATGATTTTGGAACATTTTGTTCTCCTCTTCAAAAGCCAACATATTTACATGAAAAGTCATCAAGCTCTTGGTAATGTTACTATAGTTGACTCTTATCATCACCAGCTCTTCTAAAGTCTTCTTCAGCTATTGAATTTAAAAAAGAGAGAAAAGTTGCCATGGAAGACAATTCAAGCATACACTCTATTTACTGATCTTAAAAGGGTAGTATCTATTTTACTCATAAATTATACATATGTTTACATTTGCCTTGAAGACATTTTATAGACATGAACATTATGTTTGATGCCCTTAAGAAAATGTTAAACTCAAGATCTAAATCCAGAAATATATGACTGACATAAAAAAATATAGTATAAAGCAAAATATGTTTAAAGATGATTCCATATTCTTCAACTCATGAAAGCCTTGTACACATGTGATTCAACACTTCCTTGAGAATACAATTTTTCAAAGGATTCATTGAAGAAAAATTAGATACTTGCAGCACCTACTCAGATTCCGCATTAGTTTGGTCTAAATCACTCAACATCACATTAGGGAGTCTCTTGTAAGAATAAAAAGAGTTCAATCTTTCATAAAGATTATTCTATCACATACTTGTTTGGGTAATATACCTCACATTGAAGCCTACTACTTTGAAATCTGAGGACCCTTAATATGTCTCCTTTCGTAATATGAAGAACAAAGGGTAGCTTCTTCATCCTCCTTTATCGTCATAAAAATCATAGTCATTTTTCACTAAGAAGAATCGATCGACCCAACTTTTTGGAGCATCCATTGTTTGAAATTTCAATCATTCGTTATTATAAGTGATATGGTTATGAGCATCATAAACAAACTTGCCCATATTTGCCATTATCTCTAAAGATAATATTGCATTATGATCCTTAATGAGTACAATTAAACCTATAATAATGATTGTTGTATACCGATAAGAAAGTTAGGAAAGACACCCTTCCTATATTGATAAAATGCTCACTAACTCGGGAATTGATGAAAATCTCAGGCCAGAATGCAAATTCATCCCATAAACTTTGATATATTCGGAGAAGGTGAACTAGCTCAGTCAGATATACCCAACGACTTAACCACCATAACATTTGGAAAGTGATACTTCTTTTATAAAAGCATCAAATCATCTTCAGTTAGAGTTGATACCACCTCGTCAAAGCTTTGATAATTTTTATGGATTTCAGGGGGTCGGGATTTCCTAGAAGTTAAAATCTCAAAGAAAAATCAAGCATGAAGAATTTCTCCTTAGAAGCAATAATATCTTATATCATAGGAGGCAACTATACTTTGCTTCAAAAAAGACAACAACAAACTACCTCAACAGAGGCATGTCGGCATAATTTTAGGGGGGGTCGTCCTTTGGAAGCTGTCGGTCAGAATCGAAGTCCCATTGCCAGCTTCAGAAAGACGTTTAATTTATATATATATATATATATATAAAATTTTAGAAAAATATGAAATCAAACTTATATCATTTCTTTCATAGTTTATATGAAAGAGCACTGCACCTCAAGCTATGTATAAATCCCGAAAGATAAACACAAGAATTGATAGTGAGGCTCAATCAAATAAACTAAGAAATATATGACATCCGTTTGGTCTACGAAACCATTTTATTAAAACCATTTTTGACCAACAGTTCCCCTATTTAATATGAAAAATTAAATACAATTATAGGTTTTTTGCCAAAGAAATTAAGTTAGGTTTGAAAAAGTTTCCTATAAAGACAAGCCCTTATAATTAATTACATCTTAGATAACCGAAGTTACCTACGAAAAATATTGATAAAAATCAAGGGACATTGTCTCCAAATAGGTCAGAGAGGTCAAAGGATTAGGACTTTTCAACGAGATCGGAAAAAGAGGTGTGAAATGGGCATGGCTCAAATTTGGAACATCTATTATGAAATCCGAAGAAAGAAGAACTAGGGGATATCACTGATCCTGAGGAGAACCTCGGTGACTTCCCAAGTTATCCTATAGTTTAGCTTCAGTTTAGAGGAGCAATATTTAAATGTTTCATCCTGTCAATTTTTTTTCAATTAGGGCTTACATTTGTATGGGATGATCACATAATTAGCTTGGAAGATGTGAGGATTTAGGTCGTAACGAACGACAAACTCAGAATTCTAAAGCGAGTTATGGTTATATTATATAACAGATCCATACAAAGGTCTAAAGATAAGTTGAGGATTTATGTCGCACTAGGTGGACAACATCGAAATCCTATGGCTTGGTTGTTTAATTCTAATGAAAGGATGGTTTAGTTGATGTAAACATGTTTTGTTGTTGAATATGGTCTTGCTGCCCATAATGCTAGCTCCAAGCTCCACATCGTGGTAAGTTTAAGTTTTCTAATGTGTCAAGTTAAGATGTCAAATCAAATGTTTCTTAAGGTTATGGTTGTTTAAATATTATGGGGGATGTTTAAGTTGATTAGAGTGACACCAGTTAGGATCCTACGGTTTTCTCATTCTAGCACCACTATTTTCTTTTAGATTCACTTAGTCCAAATTAATTTACTAAACTCAACTTAATTGGTTCCATACTTTCATTTAGACCATTGGAAGTCTTGTTACCAACCATAATTTACCTCCTCCAAGGGATTTCCGATCATCCGATAGAGACATTTTTAATTTAATTGTAATTTTTATTTTGTAGTGCTTGTGATTAAATTTTGAGTTATCTTATATTTTTAATATTGTGGCGGGGGATTTTTTTTTTTTTTTTTTTTTATAATTATAAAATTCAGTTTTTGTTTTGTGGCTATTCTAGCAGTTTTGGTTTTGACATGGAGGGTGTCATTATTGTTTAATATGCAAGTTCGAGACAAGAAGTACAGAAAGGTAAATGCAATAATTTAACAGCGTTCCTGTCGGTTCTTCTTGTTCCTCCACCCCCACGGGTGGGTGTTGGCAGTGTGTATATAATTTTGCAAAGAATTTAAAGTGTAGGAGTAGACGAATGCATAAATATCAAACCTCAAGTGATGACTTTATTGAGTCTCGAAAGATCTTAATGGATGATTTTAGAACAAAATATAGAAAGTTCAATGTGCCTTTTAAAATATTCAAGAGATTCCAAAGTGCTCGGAGTATGACCTTGAAACACTTTGAAGATCTCTTGAATTATTTTGAGTCCATTTAAAACTTTATTATATTGTTCCATTAATCATCCAGAGAGTGTGACTACCCTGTTGCCCAGTAAAGCTTAACAATTCAATTATCTCAAGGATAAGATATTTAATCAATTTGGTACTTTACTTCAAAGATTACATGGATGAATGCCCCTAAGGCAAGCTTAAGTCATTAAAGCTTTGGTGTTCATCACAAATGGGCTTGGAGTGTTTAAAGACGTGTTGATCCTCAACATATTATCTTCTAGATTCAATCAATTGAATTTAGACATCAAGCCTATGCCGCTACTAAGCCCTTAACAATCATAATGGAGGAAAATGGTGGTGGCTAAAATCTAGGTTTAAGTGACATTATTATTATTAAGAGATCACATCATCATCAATTTTAGGCTTAAGCTAAGTGAATTATCATCTCTCTGACTTAAGCCCAACACTTGAGAATCGTTTGATCTTAGTCGACTCCCAAATCATGAAGATTAGGGAAATTATGATTTTGTTGATACTGTGAAAATGTGGTAAGTGAGTTTCTTCCTTTAACCCATTGCAATTCAATCATCCAACATATTTATTAAGGATCAAAATTACTCATTTTTCCTTTGATTAATCTTAAATTTTGATTAAGGCACCAAAGCCAAAAATTACTGTCCTGCCCTTGGGGCTCTTCATCTTATAATTCCTCAAGCAAAATTGAAATGACCTTGAAAATATTTGAGTATCTTATCCATGGATTAATTAAAATATCAGGGAGTAAAATATGATTTTTCAAAATTTGATTTAATTTAAATAATTATTTTTTTAAAAAAAGGAATTTTTCAATGTTAATTTATTTAATTAATCAAAATGAAGTTTTAATTTATGGGAAAATTATTGGAGGTTTTCCTAGGCTAGAAGAATACTTAGACAAAATTTTATGATTTCTTTGAATAACATTGTAATTATTATAATTATTTAAAGATCATTTTTAATGATTATTTAAATACAAAATATGTTTTAATCTTCGAAAATCGCTTTTAAATTTTATTAAACCCTCATAAGTCCAAGAAAACTTAGAGGAACAAATTTTATATTTTTATGATTTATGTTTAATTTATTATAATTATTTTAATGGAAAAATAAAGAAAATATATTTTAGGCCTTTAGGAAATTTATTTTTAATTTAGAAAAATTAGAAAAAATATTTTAAAGGGTTCCAAGTGATCAGGGAAAACTTGCAAACATTTTGAACTATTTTTGTATTTTTGAAAAAAAAAATTTATTTTAATTATGTTTAATTCAAAATACTTTAAAAATAAAATATTTTCACAAAAATATCTTTTCTTTTTATTAAATGCCCCTAATCACAAGGAACTTAAAAAACTATTTTTCATAATTTTTTAAGCTTATTTAATTTAATATAATTTATTTTGTGCAAAGATAGTATTTTTACTTAAAAAATCCACTTTAATGGCAAAATCAACTTAAATAAATTTGAAATTTTTACACTGATTTGAAATGACTTTTATGAACAATGTGGAATTGGTTTTTTCAAATTTTGATTTATATTTAGTTTAAATGAATTAATAAAATGTAAAAATATTTAATTAATAACATAAATATATAAAATTATTCAAATCATCACATGAGAGATTTTTTTAATTTATATGATTAAATAAAGCCAAAACAGTCATTTGAGCTTGAAAATTAGGGTTAGAGGCACAGAGGTGCTCTCTGACTTTGGAAAAATCAAAGGAGGTGCCCTCTATCATAAGGAATCAACCCTAAAAATTTTAAGCTGTGGCGATTAATATTTAATCATAATGAATTAAAATACCTCATAGAGTATTTAATTAATTAAAAATCATAAACTTGACAAATAATTTTTATTTTTGGTCCATATTATTCTCTTCTATTCACTAAGCAAGAGATTATTTTTCTTTTATTTTTATGATTTTTTTAAAGAAAGATATGGATTTTCTAAGATCAGGCATTAAAAATAATTAGAAAATCCATATTTTCTTACTTAAGCATGAGGTGCCACCTCATCCTACGACGGCTCCTAACTCACACGCAGCGCTCCGCCATTTGGCGTCACCATCCACCTCAGCTGCCACGCGACCCGCCTTTTTGCACCAATGGTTGGTTCAGCTTGGTCTCCTCCGTTGATGAAGATGAAATAAACACGCGATCAGACGACTCCCAATTATCTTCCCCAAATGACCTAACCCGAGAACTATTCACATTAAAACCTTAAGATCTTCGCCTAGACTCAACTAAATCACATGGGGTTTATTTCTAAACCTTCATCTACTCAAGACAAACATATTTATATTGTTTATCAAGCATGAAATCAAGCCATTACATATGGAGAATCAAAAGAAGCTGGGGCTAGGGTTAGAGCTCAATACCTTTGTCTAAGAGGGGATGCCTCAATCAGATGGTTGTGGTAGCTTTAATTGGGTCTAACAAACCTCTACATGAAGTCTCAAGCCCTAGTGAATTGTCTAAATATGTTTTTTCCCAAACTCGATTTCAGGCGTTGGTCTAGAACTAGATTGGGGGCTGTTTGAGAGGGGGCTTTTGTGGGGGATCAAATGTTCTCACTGTGGGGATGGTGTGTGCACAGTTAATTGGAGTTTGGTTCACTGTGGGGCTGTGGAGAA
Source organism: Phalaenopsis equestris (assembly GCF_001263595.1). Taxonomy (NCBI): domain Eukaryota; kingdom Viridiplantae; phylum Streptophyta; class Magnoliopsida; order Asparagales; family Orchidaceae; genus Phalaenopsis; species Phalaenopsis equestris. Next base: position 193,963 of record NW_018164534.1, read on the forward strand.
ATGTGTACTGGTTTCGGCCTGATTTTGAGCTCAAAATTGAACTCTTACAGGGGGAAACAGAGGGGGGAATTGGCTTGTGCTGAGGAAGGCTTGGAGAGTTTCTGGTGAGATTTTGGCAGAGTTTCCCCAAGGATTTTGGTTAGCTCTCTTTTGGCCATGGAGAAGGTGGTTTAAATAGAGGGGCTTAGGGTGGAGCTCAGGTCTTTAATTTGGGTTTAATTAAGTGCTTATGTGGAGGGCTTCAAAATGCCAAATGCTAATCAGAGTTGGACTCATTGGATGGGTGAAATTAGGTTTGAGTTAAGGCATGGGGGCTCTTGGTTTTGGTGTTTTTCGACCACTTAGCCAGCTGGAAGGTCCAGAGATGGTGTCCAGAGAAGTCAGGTGAGCCAAGGGGAGGGTTAATTATGATTAACCACTAATGGTTTGTCATGATGGTGGAGATATTTTGGCTTAGACCCAAAAATGGGATGAGGGATGAAAAAATGGGATGAGATCCCTTAATTTAGGGAATCATTGGTTCATAGCCCACCTTGGCTGGGTTAGGTGGGTCTAGGATGGTCACTAGGGTGTACTTGGTGGTTGTGGTGTCATTAATTTGGTTACTTGAGCATGGTTTAGTCAATTTTGGTGCTTGGGTTCAATTTGAGTCAAATTGGCATGAAGTTGGGTTTGGGTTTGGATATACATGACATTGAGCCCAATTGATTGAAAAATTTGGTGTAGATGATTGTCATGAAGAGTTTAAAAAAGATTTGGAGTGATTTTGAATTAATTTAGAGGTTCAATTTGGAGGATTTTGCCATTTAGTCAATTTAGGGATGTTGGGTTTGACTTGGGCTTAGGTTGAGCTAGAGTTGGGTTAAGTCCAAATTAATGGTTGAAAATAGTCTAGGGGAATATCATGAAGAGTTCTCAACATCAATTGAGTGTCAATTTTGGGGTTTGGGCATTCAATTAGGTGACATTTAGAGACAGACAAATTGGGGTAAATTGGGGTTTTGGTCCAATTTGATTTTAGGTGAAATTGAGGCTTGACCAAGGCCAATTGAAGGGTCAATTTGATGTGTGGGAATGTTTCAAAGAGTTTGTTATGCACAATTGAGGCAATTGGAAAGATTTGGGGTCAATTGAATGGGATTTTAGTTTTGATTGAATGAGAATTTGGTTTTGGGCCAAATTGGGGCTTTTTGATTTGGGTTGAAATTGGACTCAAATGTGGGTCAATTGGGCTTAGATTTGGTTACTTGGTTTGAAGTGAGTTTTGTAATGATGAATTTGATTTGAGAATTGAAATTGGGGAAAATTGGGATCAAATTGATGGAGATTTGAGATGAATTTGGGGAAATTGGGTCTTTAAGGGCAATTTGTGGTTGTTGGTCAAAATTGGTCAAATTGGGCTCAATGGAAGAGTTCAAAGTGATTTTGGAGACATTTTAAATGATTTTGTGGGTTTTGGGAAAGTTTGATTCACCATGGGCATTTTGGTAATTTTGGCAAATTTAGTGGTATTTTGGTAATTTTCTCAGTTTTGGGTGGTTTTCGGCAATTTGGTTAGTTTGAAATGGTCTGAAATGATTTTTGAACAAATTTGAGTAGTTTGGGTGAATTTTGGTCAAATTTGGGGTTTGGGATGTTTAGATAATTTGGGTAGATTTTTTTTGGGAGGGGGGGGGGGGGGGGGGAAGGGCGGAGGGCCAAGTTTGATATTTTGGTGAAAATGAGGTGCCAACCACCCTATATGAGCCATGGACTAATGAAACCCTCATTTGGGTCCTCTATGTACTGGTCTTAGCCAAATCCTAGCCTAGGACTAGTGGGTCTAAGGGACCATTTTGTGACTATCTACATGAGTCTCCCAAAAGATCAATGGATCAAAGTCAACAAGTTTAAGTTTAGGGTTGAAAGTGAGTGTGAGTAAACTATCTCCAAACCAACACGTAGGGTCAACCCTAAGGCCAGACAGTCTTATGGGGATTCCCCTTGAGCTTCCTCATATTGGCCCCGCCAATTAAGTGCTAGAGGTTATGACCAATATGTGAAACTTCAAGTTAAGCAAAGAAGAAAGCAAAGAAGAGTTTAGAGTTTCTTAGAGTTTCTAATGGTGAGGGTTCTTTTTCTAGTTCTCTAGAAGTAGTCAACAGGAAAGCTCTTTGGCTAGATCCTAGGCTATCAAAGAGGAAAAACTAGACCTCAACCAAAAGTGAGATCAACAAGGCAATAACAACCTATTTTGGGGAAGACAATAATAACCTAATTTGAAGAAGGCAGCAACAACCTATTCTAAGAAAGGCAATAATGGCATATGTTGGGGGAGGCAACAACAACCTGATGGGGTAGGCAATAGTGTCCTAGGAGAGGCTGCAACCTGTGGAAGGTTGGTGTGGTTTCTTTCCCTCCAAATAACCTATTTATATGAAAAAAATTGGAAGTTGGCGCTAAATTTTGAAAATTTTAAAAATTTAAAATTTCTATAAAAAAATGGCTCATGTGCAAGGACACACGTCCACACTCGCATGCTCACACATACACATCCACAAGCATAGACACATGTATGTATAGAAACATGCACATAGAAACATAATTAGAAGCACGTCATGGTATGCGAACAAAAAACTGTCATTACCACTAGACCACCACTATTTGGCAGTCACTACAAATGTACAATCACTACCCGACCTCCGTTAACCATTGTTGCCAAACCACCACCGCCTCTAACCCTGAAAACAACAACATGATCAAAGCATGCACGACTACTCAAATTTTCTCAAAGTATAATTTTTTGAACATCTGACATTATATTTTTGAATGTCACAAACAACATTTCTCAAGAAATAGGGGGCATCTGTAGCCTCCGACCACCTTCGACCACTGTCAGTCAACCACCGCCGCCCATCACTATTTTTCGTCGTTGATCTTATACCCCAATGACCCTTGCTTGGAAACATCATATCCAAAATACAATGTAACATATTAAAAAGATGATGATAATTTTCAACTCTGTGGTCGCCGACCATGATCAAACAGTGATTATTGTTAGCATCAACTACCGCCTACTACCGACCATTAACAACCATTGCTTTTTAATATCCATGCTAAAACATAATGGTTGTTCTTAACACCATTATTTTTTATACATTTTATAAAGATAAATGCAACATTTAGTGTAATTTTGTAACCTCATTCTTCCAGAGAGAGGGGTCTAGACATTAGCTACAACTTTTGTGGCCAACTATCATTGTCACAGTTACCAACTACGATCTTTGTGGCTGACTATTGTTATTGTAGCCACCAACTACAATCTTTATGACTAATTACTACTGTCGCGGACTTCAACTACAACATCTATGGTCAACTGATTTTGTTACAATCATAGACTACAACTTTTGTCATTAATTACTATTATAGTAATTCCAAATTATTATCTTTGTGGTTGAGTGCTGCTCTTCTAGTCACCAATTACAATCTTTGTGGAAAATTACTACTATCACAATTCCCATCTGCGAGCTTTGTGGCTGACTGTTGTTACTGTAGCCAACTCTTTTATTGGTAATTACTGCTGTCGCGTCTTCCAATTGTCGTCAACTACTATTATTGTGGATTTAATTATAACCTCTATGACCGACTTATGCTCATATATCCACTAACTATGGTCTTTGTGGTCAACTATTGATAAAACTTCAAACTATGGCCTTTGTGACTGATTGTTTCTCTTACAGCTGCTGACTTCAACCTTTCTAGTACAATTTTTAACTATGGTATTTGTGACCACCTGACACTAATGCAATCACCAACATTTGTGGCCAACCGATGATATTGTAGCTTCCAACCACAACATTTTGTGGGCAACAATTACATGTGCAACAACCAACTATGGACTTTGTGGCTAACTACTACTATAGAACTTCAAACTGCAACCTAGGTGGTCAATTACAGCTATTGTAGCCATCAACAATGACCTTCATGATCAACTAGATTTATTACAGCCCAATTATGACTGTTATAGTTGAATTTCTATTATACATTTGTAATTATTAGTATTGCAATCTCATCTTCTCTAAATCAGAAAAAGAGTGAAATTACATTCTTATAATTATATAGTAAATTATTTTGATTGGTCTAGGCACCGAAATTTTTTCTCTGTACTAGGGTTTTCAAGTAAAAGTTTTGGTGTCTCCTCTCTTTTTTTGTGTGCATGTTTGGTCATCATGAAATGTTAAGATGTTAAATTCACTCTACCGCTAAAAGTCTTCAGACACTAAATTTACAATTTTTTTAAAACAATTTAAAAGTTTAAGATTAAATTAAATTAAATTAAATCGTAATATATTGGTGTACTATTTCCAAAAAATTATACTTTCCTATTATAAATTAAATAAAAAAATTCAAATAAAATTAAATTTTAACATATGCTAATGTGCATTTAACGCAATATTATTTATTTATTTATTATTTTTAGGAAGATGAATTTTAAGCATGCTATTCTTTTTAGAAGGTGAATTTTAAGGATATTAATTAATATTGAATGCTAGTCACTAGTATAGTAGTATGCAAGAAAAGCTTATGTGAGAAAAGCCCTTATCTTGAAAAAAAAATTTTTGTGCGGATGTCTAATTATCGGCGGCCACATTATTTGAGAATGATGTGTATGACGATGTGACCACCCATAATTGATCATCCTGACTTGCGAAGTGCAAACGAAATATTTTCTAAACGTCCAGACCTCAAATTTGAAGCACCATTATTAATTTAATTAAATAAAAAAAT